>NW_009931232.1:112587-135038 GCF_000696875.1 Nestor notabilis
CACTGTTTTAGTGACATGAAGGAAAGGACACAAGCACCATGGGTTACAGAGAATAAAATGTCTGCCATCCTCATGAGGAGGAAGAGGGATCCACTTCCCTTAAATAAAGCTGAGCTTACAAATGCAGAGAATGTATTAGGCTGCTGTATTAACCCATTTATTCCCCAATGGCTGTGTTTACACTCAAATCCTGAAGTGCTTACTCAGGCAAAACTCCCAGTTGGCCTAGTCCTGAAGGCTTTAATCAGGAAGTATGCCCAGTGACTTCAATGGGAGCTTTGTCTCAATAACTATTCAGGATATGGCCCATAGGGATCTTGAAACTAGAACTAATTGAATTTTTTGCACGACATGCCTTTTCACTTGAAAAGAACCCTTTTTATCCAAAACCGATTCTTCACAAAATGTGTCATTTTTCTTTATTATTGGAAATGTTCTATCATATTTTACCAGAATGCTCACAGACATTTTATTTTGTACAGATAAAAAAGAAGGAAACAAAACCAAGCAAAACAAGGAACAACAAAACACCAAGCAAACAAACAAACAAGACCCAAAACAACCAAAACAGCCCTGGGAAAAAACCCAAATCCATATGGAGATTTTTACTTTTTTTAACTAAGAAAAAGAATTGACAAGAAAATAGTTTTGACACAATGTTGGTGAAAATTGTGGAAAACACCTAGGGAATATCAAAAGAAAAAGTAAAGTCCTTTTTTGAAGCAAGGAAAATGAGTTTAGGATTTTGATGTTCCTATTGTTATAAACTCGTTCCTTTCATTTTGATTTCTTTCATTAAAAGCTACAATACACTACCAGACCAGAGCATTGTATCTTTGTTATCTTAAATCACCACAGACAATTTTAAAACTCTTTCTGGAGCCTCTAAAAAGGAAAAAATGTCAGCCCTGACCTGCAAAGTCTTCTGTAAACTTAAGCAGATGAACTATGGGGAGTCCTTCAAGTCACGCAAAATTTGGCAAATATTTTAGAACAGGCTGACATTCAGTGCAGAAGACAGATGTGGGAAGAAACACCATAAAAAAATCTTTGAGGCAAACATCCACGAATCTATGAAACGATGTGTAAACCCATCACAACTGACAAAAACTTCTCCTGGAACTGCTTAGAAAGTGGGGTTTGCCAAGTCTGAGAATAGACTGCTTTTCCAAAAATGTATTTTAGGGTGTAGAGTCCAATCCAAAAGAGCTTTAAAATACATTTTGAATTTATGTTTTTAAATAAGAACTTCTATTGAATTTCATTGGAAAAAAGAAAAACATTTTGCAAGGTGCAAACCTGGTGTAAATAAACCAAAGCAACATTTTCCAGAAATCCTTCATGAGCTTTGCACACCACGTGTCTCATCCAAACTTGGCACATATCAGATGGCTGGTCAACAGTGACCCATGAGAATACACACAAGACCCTCACACATCAGCTGCATTACAACTTGTTCATTACCAGGCACAGCATCCCACATTGATCATGAATATATATCATTAGAAAACAGGCTGTACACTGATGAGATGGAGTTTGGAATTTGTCCTTCTTGAAATTCACAGGAGTGTATTTCTGATGGATGCTTAGTCGGTTGACTTAATATGCTTAAAAGCTAAACAAGTATTTTATTGGAACTTGCATCTACAACTCTATCCATTCAAAAGTATTTAAAGAAAAGCCATAGATACTGATTCTGATTTTGCTACAAAGCCAGAGGCCTAATGACATTTGCTGAGAGATCCCCTCTGGTCTCTGATTTGAATCAAGGTTTTTATCAAGCTTGGGTCAGGCATTTGTTCTGAAACCACATGATAATAGCACCTCTCAGTGTTTCCAGATGAGTTTCATGTAAAGCTAGATCTTTGCAGGGCTACAATTCAAACAAATATTCAGGGATACTAGTAGATTACAGCTGATCCTTTCCCATATCTCCCTTGTGAAGCTAAATCACTGGGAACAATCAGTTGAGCGACTTCTAAATTCCCCTTCACACCCACCCAATTAAACTTTTATCATATGGGTTGATCCCATGGTATAAAACACAAGTGTGTCTTAATGCAATTTGAAGTCACAGGCAGCCTTCTGGGAGAAGGCAGATGCCTGATGTACCTTAAGCTGATGTATTGGATGCTGTTTTTTCCTGCTTTATGCCATTAGTACACTTGTTCACCATCTCCCCTACCACATTGCCATCAGGGAGATCTGAGCTTGGCAGCAGGCTGGGATCCCTGCCTCTAAGCTGAAAGAGGTTGAGCTATTTGCAGAAATAATGCTTTCCAGACGTACTAAACAGCACTCATCTTTCCAGATGGAGGGGCATTAGTGTTGCTTCCAGCCATCTCTTCACCTTCTGGTGTACTTGCCACTCCTCCCGTATGCACCATGAGCCTTATGCTTCAGATACCTCTCCGGCATGCTGAGAAACCGCGATCTGCCTGCACCTTGCAGCCCTGGGAGCCAGCTGGAGGAGGGGTATAGCCTATCCCATTTATCAGATGGGGAACTGGGGCCTCTGAAAGGAGCCAAATATTCAGGGACACTTTTTTTCCTCCCGTGCTCTGTGTTTCTACTTAAAGGATCCAAAAAGAAGGGGATTTGACAGGTAAAGGGCCTGCTGGACATAAGCACTGGTGGCAGCTAAGCTAAAGGGATATATAGCGAAAGTCAGCGATGAGGAGGTAACGGCCCCATTGCTTAACTGAAGCTTTTAATGGTCCCCCAAGACTTGCAGACTGTCTGGTCCAATGACTAAGGGCTAAGAGCCAAGCCTTGAACACACAGATCTTGCATGTGTGGCACACCAGGCTGCATCAGCCCTGACGAGGTCATCTGGATCACATGAATGCTTCAAGTCAAACAACCGAAATAAAATTATTTTTTCTTTCTTTTTTTTTCCTTTTTTTGTTCTTCATGTGAATCCCCAGTGGAAGAAATCCACCGAACAAGCATGTTGATTTTGGCAAAGGCACACACGGTCACTCTGTTCTAAAGATGAGCTGACACGTGCAGATTCACAGATTAGCCATTTCTAAAGGTTAATTAAATATTGCCATTGTTTTCCAAGCTATTAATGTATGTTATTCTATTTTTCTCTGTTAAAGAACATCTGGGTTTTGGAGTTAAAAACTATGCAACCCTCCGTCCCCCTTCGAAAAAGGTCTTAAAAAACACACACAGAGTGTCTCCTTTAAAAATACACCATGACCATCTTCAGAGTCACATTACAAAGCTGAGGGGGAAAAATCACTGAATAAATATTAGGAAAAACGTTCTTCAATAGATCAAAACATTTGATGTACATTCTCATCTGCCAAGTGCGTCTCGGAACTAGCTCATACACAGTAAACGGGCTGTAGGAGAGGCTCCTGGTGTTAGTCATCCCTTTGTTATTTGCTGAAGTTACTGAAAGTGATCACATTCAGATATATTCCTTTGGTGCCAGGATGTATGACAGCCAGTTTTGTTTACAGTGCTGGCACTGCCTGGTTAGAGACGTGAATCTGTACAGCTTTCCTTATCCCTGTCCTGTGTCCCTCCTCAGCACTTTGGGCTCAGCTTATGAACAGATTTGAGGTGAAATAAAGAATGAGCAGGATTAGGACAATGGAGATGTAGAAACTCTGATTTGGTAGAGGTTTCTTGGGTAAATACAGAAGATTCAAGGCAGTCCTAGCCCTAGCGATCAGGCTTGGCAGCAGGAGCAAAGGAAAGCCAGGCTCTGATACCTAAGACGAACCAGATTAATTCCTTGCAAACCTCTTTCATTACATCTCCAAGCCCGGGCACTAGACAGTCTGAAAAACCCAAATGGTAACATTTGTCTCCCCTTTGCAAAGATAGTAACAACTGTATGAGATGCATATGAAAAACAGGAGATCTAATTCTGTGTCTCCTGTGCCTCCATTTACCACTCTGTCAAGCAGTGACAGTCACATACAGGTAACTTTTAGGGTGTGTCAGGAAGTTTAAGTTATTAATGACAAAAAAGTGCTTGGAAATTCTTAGCTGTAACCAACACAGTAACATAAAATACTGTTCTAATGAGAATGCAATTTTGCATATTCAAAGGCCAGGCTGGATGTGGTTCTGAGCAACCTGGTGTAATTGAAGGTGTCCCTGCTTATTGTGGGTGGGGGTGGACTAGATGACCTTTGAAGGTCCCTTTCAACCAGCCTAAACTATTCTATGATTCTATGATTTTATTCCCCGTCAGCCAGACTCTGAGCTTCAACTTCATGTTATCTGTGCCAATTAAGGTCCCATGCAAATCCTAAATATTCACCATACCTGATGCTGATTCTGGCCCCAATTGCGTTTAGGTCCCAATCATCAGCTTCTGTATAGTCTTGCCAACTTAGTGGCAACAAATTAAATAAACCTGCTGATGATACAGCCACAGACCAGTGGTGGTCTAACTTGTGTCCTTCTGAATGACCTTATCATTTCTGCAGCCAAGCTATAGTAGTAACTGATCCCTTTCTCACCTCTTTTCTAGGATGCCAAGCTGTGCTGGATTGGTTCCCCTATTTACCTGGTCATGCTAGTAGAAGTGAAGGGAGCTCTCTGTTGCTTCCTGCATTCCTCTCTAAAGCATCAGGGGCCAGAAAAACAAGGGCATAGCACTGATGGTGGTAGGTAAGTCTGGCTTGGAGCAAGACTAACCAGCTTTTACAGTGTGCCTGCCATACCCTATGCTGCCATGAACTCATCCCTATGTGCAGTTGGGTTTCCCAGCCTACTACCCAGCCCTTCCTGATCTTGTTTGGATCACAACAGTCAGCTGAAATGAGGATAACTCTGTTATTTATTTCTGTCATGTTCTGCTTGCAAGGTTTGATGATTCCTCGTAACAGGCATTTTACTAGTTGACAAAAAGTTATCCATATTGCAGTGCTTGTTCTGACCTGCAAGTTAGTAAACAATAAATCTTAATTACACTTAAATGCCAGAAATCTACAAAGACTGAGGCTACATTAGTCAGTTGTGAATTGGTCCTGACTCCTGCCTCTGCTTTGGCTGGAGATGCAGCTGCAGGAATACATAAATTAGTTTTTTATTTGTTTGTGCCAGTACAATCAGTTGTAGTTGTTCCTTAAGAGCATTTTCAGTATTAGTGGGCTTACTGGCATTCATCCTATTAGCATCTCAGATGCAGGTGCCATCTGGAAAGTTTTATTTTAAAAGACTTTTAGTATTGTACTTAGGTTAATAAGAAAGCGTTATTTTTAAATATTGCGGCAGTTTTCCAGCGTGCAGCTCAGTCTCATGACATCTGCTCAGTGGATACTTGTTACCTTTGGGTTTATTGAAAGAACCCCTCTGAATAACCTTTTTGTTAGCAATCTGCTTTATAGGCCCTGCAACGGAATAGTGCTGGAGTGCAAATGGACTCACTAGCAGAGGGGATTTTCTATGCTGCTACAAGCTCTTTGGTATTCTGGCACTTACATGCTATAAGGTTCAATAAAACTACCCAAGCCTCTTCTTCATTTCCTTCTTTGTGAGATTCTGCCATCTTTATTCAAGAACTGGAGCTCAGTTGACAGCCCAGCTCAGCTCAGGAGATGGGTGCAGCTCCCACTTCGGAAATGGGGGTCTGAGAAAGATTTCACTGCTGCCATGTCGGTGGCTCTATCACACGCTGTTTTAAACACTGCAATGAGGCCAATCTTAAGCAATTCCTACTGTTTGGTAGCATAGACAAATTACACCGGCTGAGTAATGGCTCATTTGCAATAAATGAAAGGAATCACCTATTCCATGCCCAAATTTCACCCATTCCAATATTTAGCATTCAATGGGAAAATAATTCAATGGAAACCCTGTTGGTGAACAAAAGGGTTTCATTTATACTGAGCAAGTAAGTCCCGTTGCCAGAAAGAAAAACGTACCCTTCATGAAATTCACCTTTATTAATAGCTGACGGAGCATAGCTGGTAAACCAAACTAGCTATTCAGCAACTGCCATAAATTAAAGCAGAGCAGAAACTGTTTTTACAAAAAGATCATCAGCTGAATCTAGGGCTCCTGTTTGGTGACATCATTCTCAATGCACTAAGCCAAATTTTGCAGATTGAAGAGCAAGAAAAGCTGCAAACATAAACCAAAGTGAAGGAATTGAAGTGCTCTTTTCCTGTGAAGCACCAGCGTAAGAACTGTCACTCTCAAGATCTAGTCAGGGCCAAAACCTGTAGCTGGGTTGATTCTGGTGTGGCTCCACAGAAATCAAAGCAGCAAAAGTGCAAATAGAGGCTGAGCCGATTCATAAACCCTAAGTTTTTTAGAACTCAGTGTAGTTTCTATTCCAGCATATAGCTGAGTAAAAATAAAGAAATAACATCCTCAGAAGCTGTTGCAGGTCTTCTGTAAGCGCTAGGAAAATGCAGTCATTCTAGTTGGCATCTAAGCTGAAAACTCCAGATTTCTGAAAGTGCTCCTAGTATACAAACTGCAGAATTCACCTTCACTGAATTACTAGAACACAGGAGTCACCAAAATGTTGAACAGAGAAGCAAAACAACCAGGTTCTGCTTCAGCTTCAGTCAAAGAACATGGACAGAAGTCATAGAAGTTATGTTTGGGAGTGGTAATCAGTAGTTTTCTGGCCAAAGCTCAGATTTAGGTTCATTTCTAAAGAAGACAAAGAAAGCTGAGTTAGTCCTGGAAGAAAGAATGTCACCAGTCAGTGTGATGCTCGTTTTTTTACAGGGGTCTTTTCTTCTGGTGTCAAATGTGTCTCCAGGAACAGTTTACATCATAGAGTTTAGAGAAAAATTTAGAAGACAGAGTTGAGCTTAGCCTTGTGGTTTAGATGATAGCTGCTAGAAAGATGGACTTCAAAATGAGGTAATAGGCAAGTGATATCAGAAATATTCCAAGAGATATTTTTGAAGTCTTGGGAGCATTAATTCTGGATACAAAGCCGAAGTTTTGTCTCTGGTCTCTAGGCAAGAGCTCTCAAAAAAGACCAAGAATAATTAAATAAGCAGGTGGCATGTATAAATCAGTTCAAATCAAGATGAACAAAGGCAGCTTGTTTTAAATACAGAGAAATGCCTTTGGTAGCAAGGTCAGATCAGTCAATTTTGGACTGCCAAAAAGAAAACTTTCTCCACTTGGACAAATGTATTTCCTTCTGTCCTCCTACGCTGTGTCAGGATCCCTACAGATGTAGGGATCTGCGTGTCTCAGTGCTACTCAGCCAAGCAACAGCAGTGTCATCAGGTGCAGCAACTCTGGGTCTGGCTGCAGGGCTGTGAGATCAGGTCCAGGCAGTCCAGGAGCTGGATCAGAGGCTGATGACCATCTGTACTAGGTCTGCCAGCCAAAACTGTCCTGGCCAGTACAAAGCTGGAGAATGATCATGTCTTTGTCTCTTTTTGATCTTTCAGATTACCCTGGGAATGAGGGTAGCTATTGGAAAGGCATAATAAAGGGCTCAGCAGGAGAAAAACAATCCAGTAACAATTCTGGGCTTGAGCCTCCTTGGAGCAGAAGCTCTTACTCTTGGAGGTGAGCAAATTTATTCTGGAGCCTTCCCACTGTTGCCTCCATATACAAAGTGTATTTACTACTTATGGACTGCCTCCTCAGGAAGATGTCGCTTTTTTTTCAGTCTTCTGGAGATGAAGGACCATTTGGATTGTCCAGGTGAATGTCATTCAGGTCTGAGTGTGAAGCCTTCATGAAGATGGCCTTTCTTAATATACATTCGTCATGACTCTGTGAAGAGCCATCCTGCTGAGGTTTGAGATCCGAATGCTGTTCAAGCCACTTCTGTATCTCTCACCTCTGAGAAATTTGTATGTAATTTCATAACATAGTTTCATAGGTGCAAAGTTCTCTGACTACAAAGGTGGTAAAAAATATCAGTGGTAAAATGTTAGTGATGCAGCTCTGATTAAGGTCCTTATCAGGGAGAAGCTTTCCCATGTATTTTATGTTCAAGCCACCAAGCCAGTTCTGCATCAAGATGTGGCACCAAGAGTTTCCTGTCTATCCAATGTCTTATCTGAGAATAGACTGACTTGACACAGAGCTAATGAGGTTGCAGACTAAATCCATAAGGCAAATTCACATATATTAGGCTGAAATGGGATCTAATTATGGGGTGTTGGAATCATTTTGATACCCACAGGAGTAGAAGCACTTGTAATAAAGGAAATTTGCCAACAGGGAACTAAGATTTTACTGATCTGGATTTAGTCATTAGCCCCATAGGCTGAGAAAGAATTAGCAACAACTAATGGGATATATAGAGATGTAGATATTCATATGATCTGAATGCCAAGCATTCTTAGATGGGTACCTGGCACTACTGGGCATTTTACAAAGGTATTCTTGTTTATGAGGGAGCCAAATGGCAGGATTTTGTGTATACAAGTGTTCAATCCCATTTGAACCATCAGAACGCCTCCGGTCTATGCTGCTCTTTCTTTTTTTCTTGCCTCTTGGTCAAGAATTGACAAATTTGAAGCTCAATACAAACAGCGGATGGGACAATCTCTGGTTTTTGTTTCCATGACACCAATATCCATTGGGGGTGAGGACACTGAGCAAGAGCCACGAACACACACCCCATTTTTTTATTGTTGGCCAGCTACACAGAGAAGCAGACAGCCCAGAGCTGCTGCTGTTTTGAAAAATCCACACTTGGATCTCAAGTGAGATCCACTCTCATGCAGACCTGAAATGCAACGGCATGCTTACAAATGCTCCTCAAGCTTCCTGGGGCAGGAGAGGTGAGAGGAGAGGTGAGAGCAACAAGCTCTAACCTGCTCCAGGAAGAAGGGCTGGAGGCAGTTCACAAGGAGACCGACAAAGGTGGAAAGGCGGAAAGGAACAAATAGGTGCATTTCCAAATGCAGAGCAGCTTCTGCCAAAAGGAAATTAGTCAGCAAGATCCTTTGAAGAAAATGTGTAGGTAAGAGCCATTAACCACTCCTGGGAGATAAAGAATTGATGTCACATTTTCACTCTACATAAAAATGTGTTCCTATATAACTTCGTAAAGCATGCTCAGGACTCTAGCTCTCCCATTATCCCCTATGATTATTCCCTCCTTTCTTATGCTCACCTGGTTACTGGCAAAAATAAAAACAAAAAAGAAACAACAAAAACTAACACCACCACAACAAAACACTCTATTAATCTCTTCACTCTGATGGAACCAAGAAATGTGCAATGTCCCTGCATTCAACTCTGAGGGACTGAAGAATGCAGTTAGTTCGCAGCTGTCTTATATCTGCCTCAGTGTCTCTTAGTCTAGTTGTCACAGTGGTGACACCACTCTGACCATCACTCTGGCACCTCTTCTGAGCTGTTCTCTGTGAATTAACAGCAGTATTTGAAACAGGATCAAATGCTAACAACCTGAGTCAGAGCGTTCCTGTACCATCTAATTCTACCAGAAGTGTGCCTAAAATTAAGGTCTCTGACTGCAGATCCTGGTGATCCTACCAAGTGATTTTGAGTGACAGCTTGAGTCACCATATCTTCCGACTCCAAGTCTGTAGGCACCTCTCTGAGCCTGGCTGGTGTGTACCCTCCAAAGGATGCTGAGATTCAAATACCAGGTAGACACCTAATATCTTAGCAGACAGTCCACAAAGCTGGCTATGGAGATAGCAGATGGGTAGGGTGGAGCACGGGCCATGTTTATAGCATCCCATTTATCTATTTTTCACAGTCCTCTGATACTACCTAGTCCAAAGGAAGACCATCAGCATTCATCCCAAAGTGTTTAGGCAGCACTAAGTCTCATATTTTAGCTTTCCATCTGCAAATCTGCTACAGCACACCCTTAAAACACCTTTTTTCCTTTGCAGCTTTTTTTCCTAGGCTGACCTCGAGATGTGTAGATAGGGTAAAGAGTGGCAGAGGAACAACACTGTGCTTATCCACTTCCTGCTGCTGACAAGCCTGGCTGGCTTTACCTAAGGCTTGACCCCTATCTCTCCTGCACAGCTGCCCTAGCAGATGCTGTGCCCATCATGGAGATGTGCTACTCATCGAGATAAAAGGAATAAGAATCTATCTCAAAGCACTTAGGTATGATTAAATCAAGGAGGCCATTTCCTGTGCTGCTAATCTGGTGCCTTTCAAAATCACTAACTCCACTTATTTTTAAAGTTACCATCTTTTAATTCTCCTGGGCCTCCTCTATCGTTCTCCTTTTCCTTCCTGGGAAGGGGTGATCCACTTCATGATACAACAGTGGCTCCCAGGGCTGATTAAACTGAACTCCGTGCAACACAAACAGCAATTTTTCATGTACAAAATGAAAGAATTGAGCTGCTCTCTCTTTTGAGTTTTGTCTGGGTCAGGATACCCAATTAACCTGCAAGCTCCTGTACTGGCAGTTACCTGCTCTTCACTTTGAAATCAAGTCACTCTCCTGTTTTGGGAGCTCTACTGCTCTGGAAGTCTTCCTGTCCTTTAATATGATAGAACAAAGCAGAAGCAGCTAGCGCAGAAAAAAGGGAAAACCAGGCTCACTCAATACGGCCTCTTACTGTAAGTTTGAGTATTACACCCGAAAGTTCAATAACAACTTAACTGCTTGGCCACTAAGACACAAGGTATTTTAGGACTCTAATTTTTGATGAGCGTGTATGAAGTCAAGTGAATCTCTAGGTTGTACCTTCCCACTCACAAAGAAATCCAGGGTTTAGACTTTGCAACCTCTGAACAATTTTGTGTGTGTGTCATTCTTATTCCCAGAAACTCAATCAGATTACATACTTTGTTGTGCTTTCCCTGTTAGATACCAATGTTCCATACAATTTCACACAGAAAACTCCAATGGTTGGTAGTCCTCCTTTTTTCTTTATTATTTTTTTCCCCAATTTTTTTTTTCTTTTAATAAAAATCAAGGAATTTGCATATTTATCAGCATGAGAGCAGGTGAAAGTGGAGGAGCAAGTGTGACTAAGCGGACTCTTACCTGCAATAAGCACACAAAATAGCCATTGAGCATGTGAGGAAGGACCATAGGCAGCAAAGCCAAATCTGTTATAGGCGTAGTACAGCCTCAAAGCTACAACTGTGTGGCTTGACACTTGAAGTGCAACAGATGTCTGATCACAGTGAAGGCATCCCTTGCCTTTACTTCAGACTGCTGATCTGTGAATGTGTTTGTTGAGCAAAGCCATAGGCAAAAGAGAGTAGGATGTATCTGATGAAGTGTCAGATGCAGGGGACATGTACTGCACAAAGCTCAAACCGTATCTCCATCTCAGCTAGCCCAAATGGGAATGTGACTGTCATAACTTGTCAGAGTCCATGTATGCTGCATCCTGCTTAGGGTCATCTGTAGTATGTGAGCAATCGAAATCCTCAGAAAACCGTATTTCTCTGTTGCACGGTACAGCACAGAAGTTACCTACACACTGGGCCTGACTTTCCCTTATCTTATGCCATGAACAGTTTTTTACATTTATGCAAAAGGATGGTAAACCACCACCAAGTCAGCATGGTAATGCAGGGTGTGGGACATCTACGTTTTTCTGTATGTTTTTCTTCTCTATAAATAGACTTCTCCATAAACAAAGACTTCTAGTCAGAGCTAATGTATGGTTTTGGAAACAGTGGGAATTGGTAAAACCAGTGTTCTTTACTCTTTCTGAGTCAGACTTTACTCAGTGTGATTTCAAAATATGTCCACTGCTTTGGAACTTTAAAGCTGGATGGTTTTGCTCCAACTTTAACATCACACATGTGCCACAGATTGTAAGGCTATGCCATACCATCAAATGCAACTGTAATACGTGAGAATGTCCTGCACTAGCTGCATGGAGACTAATTGCTAAATCTCCCAGAAACCTTAGCTTTTCTGCATCCCAGAGCTTCTCATCATTAGAATCCCCCAGGTTTCCACCTCCTTCCTCGACAGCCATCTGGCCTGTCCACACTCCAGCTGCAGTCAGACGTCCCTCACCACTTACACCTGATCTTTTGACTCTACGCACCTGAAACAATTCTCACTCAATCTATCAAGTAATATAGAATTAGACAATCAGGAAAGCTCTTCCAAAAGCTATGAACAAATTTCCCAGCTTAAAATCACCACTCCCTTTCCGTGATATCCCAGGCAGTATTGAAATAGAGGGGAAGATTTATTTGAGGAAGAATATGCAAGTGCATTTCGATACCATAGTGCATCCTGACAGAATAGCATTTGTAAAAGTTTGTACTTCTTTGGCAGTTGTTCTTGTGATGCTTGCTGGATATTTTGATGGACAACTCCATTGTCACCTCCTGCTAGCTATCGGATCAAAGTTTAACATGCAAAGGAAGGTAGTGTCCACTCGGAAGGGCACTGCAGAAAGGAAGAGTAGCATGAGGAGTGCTCACGTGGCAGACACTGAGTGCAGACTGTCATTGAATAGTGGCAGGAGATGAGACCAGGGGGAAGAAGCTGCTGTGCTTTGAGTTTAACTTGTCTCAAAGCTTAAGGGCATCCATCTCGTAATACAGACCTTTTTTCCCACTCCTGTTTTCTCCTTCTTTGTTTTCCATATTGAAAGGCAATGCTGGACTATTTTCAGTATTTTGTCCACAAAACAACTGAGAAAAAAACCCACCGAACCCTCTTTTTTTCACATAAGCCTTTTCAAGCTTTTCCAAACAGCAGTCTTTTGTTAGTTTATAGCTCAGTTAGGTTAGAACGAGCTGTTCTGTATCAGCAAGGAATCTGTTACAGGTCAGATGCCAGCATGATTACAAGAGATGGGTAAACCTCAAAAGGCCAAAGATCTGGTTTGGTTTCCATGAAGCTGAACCTCTGGGGATCATTGCTTCCTGTTGGGGGATCTGGTTTTGGAAACAACAAGAACAGGGAGTATTGTTTTTAATGTTATTTTCTGCTCCTGGTTTTAGGCCAAATTTGAGAGTGCAGAGGTGCTCAATTACTTTAATGAATAAATACAACCATTTCACTGCCTAGAAATAGATTTCCTTGTGGCTTGTTTCCCATACTCAATTTTTATTTTATCATTGAATACGGTGGTCTACCTCTAGATCTCTGTTGTACGGGAGAGCTACCAAAGCTTGCCAAATCAACAAGATCTGGCTCCTTATACAACTTTTGTCACAGCCCCAGCAATCACAGAAACACACCAGAAGTTAGTATTTTTTTGCATTTCTCATTAAAGGCTAGAGCTTGCTCTTAATACCTGTTAGATTGCCATTGACTGCCATGGAGCAATTCCAGATTTGCATTGATCATCATTAAGAGTTGTTATATCACCAGGCTCATAGCAATAACTTAATTAAAATTAGTTTTCTGATGCTACTCCTTGATTTTTTCCAGTCAAGTAAAACAAACCTTAAGGGAGATTTCTCACTGGTCAGCCTGGAGAGCCTGCATGCTGCCTCTCAGATCTTTCCTCTCTCTGCCTTCCTATGCCCCATCTCCCCTCACCAGTCCCCTCTCACACACACTGTTTTATAGTAACGGGGTCAGTAGAAAACATAGAGTTCAGCACTATAGAAGTGGAAACAGAAAGCAGCCATGGGCAATTAACCAGGGCTGTGACTGCTTATGTTTGGTTCCTGCTTCCATTTCTGTTTCCATGGAAATGGACATCAGATCATTGGAAACAAAGTAAATTTTCTACTTCTCCTCACCTTCATATCAGCTGGGCTATACAATCCAAATAAATCTAAACTTACCTAATTAAATGTGAATTTATAAATCTTTTCATTTCATTGAAATAAATTGGCAAAAGCGTCATTGCTTTTGAAGTACTTAGATGCTATCAGCTGTCCTTTGGGAAAGGAATAGGTAAGTTTGCCCACCCCTTTTTGCTTTGTAAGGTATGGAAACACGCAAACATCCATCTTACCCCTTGCTCTGTGCTCCTGCCTGCCCATTAATATTGTTGTGCTGAACAGTACTCATCACTTGCCCATTAGAGGTCATTTAAGCATAAATGACCCCCCTTACAGAGACTGTGTGGGTTAAAGACCTCTTCTTTGTCTGGCTGCTAAAGCTTTGAGGTTCATTTGTATTGCAGAGCAGCTGCATAAAAAAAGGTTTAAGCCCACCTTTAAAGGTCATATGGTCTCAGAGGAGGAGCTTTGACCTAGAAGGGTTTCCCAGGTAAAAAGCTCAGGGTTTGGGAACAAAGGAAAAAAAAGTTTTAAGCTTTCACATTCCTGTGAGAGGCTGAAAAAGATAATTGTGTCTTTTGTAAACAAGCATGTTGGAGACTGAGAACTCAATTTCTCCTCTAGGCCTGGAGCGGATCTGCAAAGCTGCCAGACCTGTAGAGGAGTAACAATAATTTTCAGTTTAGTTTCTGTCACAGCAGATCAGACAAAATCTAGGGGGCCAGCTTCAACAAAAATATCCCATGTCATGAGTCAATATTCTTCCAGATGTAGCAATTGCCTTTACTGGTCAGAGAATGAAGGCACAACTTGAAACAACCTGCTAGTCTACCAATGTGTAATACCCACTGGAAGACGCTTCATTCTTTTTTCTCAAAACAGCCCTCTAATTCTATTAAACCCAATGAACTAATAAAAACTTGCTGACAAAATAGCACCAAATAGTATCTCTGCTTGAATTGGCATCACACTTTGCAATTTGTAATGATTGAAAGCATAAATATTATTACTGTATTAATGTAAACTCAATGCCAGTAAGTGGCTTGTTTTCTAATGGGGCCCATTTTAGAGCAGGAATAGTGGAAAGCTGACTTTTCCAGCATCTACCAAAGTGTTAATTTCTGGAGTCCAGGAACAGTAAGAAAGAAAGCAATCAAAGTGAATCTATATAGGATGGTAGGTTTAAACCGTTTAATTACTGTAGCTGTAGCTGGTTATTGCTAATGCATGGATCACAAAAGCTTCAGTCCTGTAGAAATCAGTCATGCGAGGGAGATCAGGAATTACTTCACCAGTGTGAGGGATTTGCTGTGGTACTTTGAAGAGATTTCCTCCAGTGACAAAAGCCTTGTGCCTGATACTAATGCACAGTATGCAATAAATTTGCTTTAAAGAAAAGTAGCCTGTAACCTAAACGTAGTCAGTCCCAAAATATACTTCTTTAAACTACTTGTATCAAACTGTTCAGTCATGATGTAGAGTTTGCTTTTTTTATTTTTTAATTTAAATCCACCTCTGTTGAAGATGTTAGCGTGTCTTGAGGAGGTGGAAAAAGGTAGATGATGGGTAACTAAATGCTAAAAGGTATGATTTTACCTCTCTATCCAAAAGGCAAGCTTCAAACTCTTTTTCTGCTATAATCCCAATCATTATGGTTGCTATCACAAGCACAAATATAGTCTCCAAGACAAATCTATCTATCTATCTGTGTGAGTTTCCTTCACCAAAAGCCATTGCAAACCGCCAAACACAGAGGCAGTTAAAACTAGTGTGATCACCCACAAATGAATGTGGATCATGGATTGAGATCTAACTTCACAGCACTGGAGCCACTTGCAAAGTACTGGGAAATCGGAGCATTACAGAGTGAATGAAGGAGAGGCCTACTAAGTATTATTCGGGTTTGCACAGAAGTACATGCAAAGAGCAGGGAGTAAGGTACAAAATATTTAAGGGACACAGTAAAAACCATAAAAGAAACAGGATTTTGGTTTGAGGTCTAGTCTACAGTAGTAAGTTTGCTTTGACAAGTTTTCCTAGGGGTGATGTAATATAAGCTAATAAATAAGTAGGTACAGGCCATGTTCATTCAATGATTCTAATAAAGTTATGCAAGGCAAATCATACTTTCCTGATAAAACTACTTTAGCTTTTATTTCAGCAATTTAAAGAAAGACTCATACCCTTAATCGCTGTTACGATCAAGCCCCTGGTTTAGATCTTGTCTAATTGTCATGTTGTAGAATAGATCCCCAGAGACCCTTCAGCTATGTGTATTGGCTTTGTTCATATCTTAGGAGACTTTTTTCAAGTAATAAGAAAGATTTAAAGTGGATGCCTCTTAAAGGATAATAAATACCTGGAGAAGAATGAGGAAATACATTAAAGCTGAATCACTGCTAAGTCACACTAATTTTCCCCCTTTACTCTCGAGATTCCACTAAAATCAATGAAGTTACAGTTACTTAAAGCCGCAGGATTATGTGAGTGAACCAGGTACATCGCATTGCAATAAATGACTAGAACTTGCTGGCAGGCTTGCTCAGAATCAAATATGTCCCCATAAATTTCACACTATTTTCACAATCTTGTAGGAGCAAAGCAAAACAAGAAGTTCACTGTGCAGTCAGAACAAATTCTTTTTTCTCTGGTCTAAGTATTTAGCCAATACAGTATCACAGAAACATTGATTTCTGTTCCCAGTCTAAGAATCCTCCTGATAGTCTCGTACAGAACCGAAGACCCAAAACAATCTCTTCTTTTACGGCTAAGAAAATGCTAGAGAATCGTTATCCCTGGGAAAGATTTCTCTGATAGACGAGGAAGGACTGTTCATTAGTGTCATGAATGATGTTGCCTCTTTTTTATGCAACTTGCATTCACTGATGCTGGCACTGTCAGAGTCTCCAACTGTGTGCACAATTCAGTTCATCGAACAAGGAGGCATCCTTTCCAGATACACTCAACGTGCAGTACTGTGGTTGGGAAATTCATTCCACTGAAGAGAAACATGAATTATTTCAATTCTCAAAAAAAAAAAAAGAAAAAAAAGAAAAAAAAAGGCACAGTCTGTGCCTTCTTTTTCCATGCTATTAGAGATTACCAGGAAAAAATAAACACAGCAGTTGTTCTAGGTCCCACACAAACAAAACAAGGACTGCAGGTCACTCCATACACAGTGCTGAGACATTGCTCTGTTTACTTGTAAGATGTAAAATAACGCATTTTTCAATATTTTTTTTATATAATTATTCAGTGCTGACAGGTCAAATTTTCAAAATTTTAAGCAGGAAAAAAGCCTCAAATGTTTGCAGTTTTAAGTACGCTCTGTTCCCAGCTCCTCCAGCTCAGCCATTTCGCTTCCACGTATTTAGCGTGGCAGCAACACGTCAATTTGTCTGCAGGGAATGGCTGCCTCTCACTCATGCAGAATGTAGGTAGGTAGAGGCCAGACCCACGCTCCTGAGTCACCTGCAGAGCTCAAGGTGCATCAACAAATTACATCTGGTCCCTAAGCAGCAAGGACCATATCCAAAAAAACGAGCTACTACACATGTCTATGTATGTGCCTTGGTGCTTGCCATGCGAGAGAGCCTGGAGCTAACAGCAGGGAGGCAGATACATCTACTCCAAGAAGCAGAGAGCCCTGCAGAGATAATAGCTTGCATCCCAGGAGCTGGGTAGGTGCTTTACATCAGTAAAGCTGACACAGGGCAAAAAGCCCAGTCCTCTCCAGAGGGCTGAGCTGGTACCATCCCAGCATGATGTTGCAGGCAGCCCAGCTCCAGCTCGGTGAGGGATCAGCTAAGCGGGTGCAGCTGTGCAGTACAGGTGGGGTTTGGGATGCGCTGTGTTCCTGAACCTCTTCACCCTCACCTCCTCCAGCAGACAGGGGAAATGCACAGCTGGGCATAGGCTTTTTAAGATCACAGCAACTGGCCCTGATCAGCATAGCTCCAAGCCTGAGCTTTAAAAGCATGAGACTGACCAAGGAGCTGCCACAGCCTACCTCTAGGAAAACCCCGGGGAAAGGTGACAGAAGTGCAATTAAAATCCCTCTCCTCTCCGGAACTTAGGTATCTTACATTGTGCATTTTTCCACTTCAGATGCTGCTTTCCTGCAGATCTGAGCACAATCACACAGGGTGGTCAAAGCAAGAACTCATGTCACTGAAATACTCCATCTTTTGTAATAGTTGAACAGTCCCACCCAAAGTGCTCCATCCACTTTCCTGCCTGTGGAGATTTGCTTCTCTGCAGAGAGCTCTCAGTCACCCTGTTGATAAGGCATCTGAGATGGAAAAACCACCCTTCCCTTCTCTTTACAAAGCAGTCATGCTTTATAGGAAATATATATGTATTTTTTTTATAAGATAGATGGAAAGAAAGAAGAAACATTCGGCCTAATCGTCGAAGATGGACCAGATATGGCAGAGCACAGCAAGTGGATTCAAAGTGTCCTTGTGAGACTGAGACCTGCAACGAGATAAGGGGATGAATGTACTGTTCATGGTTTCTAATCCAACTTAAACATCAGATAAGTACCACGCTGCACAGTCTGGTCAAGGCAGAAGCACTGGTTAGGCATGCTTTGAAACAACATTAGATGCCTCAGGAACTTTGATCCCAAAGACTGAAGAACCTGTTCAATCTCAGTGCCTGTAAGACCAGATGGGAGCTGAACGTGGGTTTCAGGGAGCTTTACACCCATGTCCCTAATTTTCATGTAAATGTAAGCACATTTAACATGCCTAAATTTCCTCTTCCGTCTGGTGCGAGATGCAGATATATTTGGGATGCAGACCTTGCAAGAACCCATGTTCCCCTACCTTTTCTCACATGCAGCCCTGCAGAAATGAGGAGAATGACCAATAACCACTAGTGAATCCCTCAATAAGGTGTTCTTTGGGTCCTTTGAGAGTACTGCCAGCTTTAAAAAACAAATGAACAATCCAATGTGCATGCAAATAATCCACGGTACCAACAGAGTGGACTGGAATGTGGAGCATTCATTTTTCCACTATCAGCCATCAAGGTAAAGGGAAGGAAGTGAATAAATTATGTGCCTGAAGTATTTGTATGGAAACCTTTTCAAGCTAGATATGAAAGTATTTATTACTTTCAGGAAATACTCTAGAATCAAGAAATGTCCCCAGGTTGGTGGCAATGCTTACCCAACAGGATTACTGTTCAGAAAGCTTTATGGTTACCACATAAAGTTTAATCAGTGCATTAAAAATAAATTAAAGATTTGCTAATTGTAATGTAATTAGCTTAATTTAATTACAGTGCTCAGTGACTGAGAATTTTATTGTTATTGTGAGATCTTTTCTCATTTGGGGCTTGAAGTTAAGTGGTGCAGTATTGACAACCGTTTCCTCCCTTAATATTCAGCTTCAGGAATAGGCTGAAATTTTTACTTGAATCTTGCAATTTATCACAATCAGTATCATCACAAATTACAGAAAGCATCCAGTAACATGATAACTTCTAAATGAAGTGTCTGTAACCAGGGCTGTAGCAGCCTCGGCTGTTAATTTGTCATATTTCATAGCCAGCCTGACACCCTGTCCAATTTGCTTGTAAGCTTTATCACGAAGACAGCTATGTGAGCTGCCTCTGACTGTGAGCAGGATGGAGGAGGTGGACAGAAATTCAGCAGGGGCAGCTTGGCTCTTCAGGTTCCCTGGCTTTGCACACAGTCCGGCTGCAAAATAAACAGCCCCATGTCTTGACGATGTTTGTTTTCTCCGTTAAAATCCCTCCCTTCTTCTTTCCCCTCCCACTTCCTGATTAAGACAACCAAATTTTTTTCTTTAAGACTCCCTGCTGACCGTAATCCAATGGTCAACATAATTTATTAGCAGTTACGGGAGTTAAAAGAAGTAAGAGGGATAACAGTACTCAGGGAACATCATTACCTATCTTACACAGGCTCTCAATTTCAATACAAAGCATGTCATCCTCTCAAATGACCTGCAAGTTTTTCCTTTCGGGCAGAAGTTGGGCAGCTCTGTAAAAATGGCCATGAACATCCTTTCAGGAAATTGGTCTTTCTTCTCCTGTTATCTACCAGATGCTCTGAGGCCCTCAATCAATTTGCATTGATTTAAGCAACATCATTCAATACATATTATCAATCTGATCTGAGGGGAATTGTGTGAACAGTAGGTCTTCCCAACATGTCAAGCACAACAGCACAAGATGCTACTAAACCTGTAAGATGGTTTCTAAAAGACCAACAGGTGTTAAAAGATGACTGGACTTACAGAAAGCAAGAAACTGCATTTTAATTTGCTAACACATTAAAATCAAGTTGGCAAATTCAGAATGCCAGAGCAAACTTCAGCTTGATTGAATTTTGTTGTTAGTAGCAGATCCAGGAACACTTCTTTAAGTGTCTGGTCTGGGTGCACACAGCACCAACCAGCCACTTAGTGTGATAAGAAAGCTGAGGCTGCTCAACCTGGAGAAGAGAAGGCTGCATGGAGACCTCATGGCAGCCTTCCAGTATCTGAAGGGATCTACAAGGATGCTGGAGAGGGACTCTTCATCAGGGACTGTAGCAATAGGACAAGGGGTAATGGGTTTAAACTTAAACATGGGAAGTTCAGGTTAGATACAAGGAAGAAGTTTTTTACTGTGAGGGTGGTGAGGCACTGGAACAGGTTGATCAGAGAAGTGGTAAACACTCCATCTCTGGCAGTGTTCAAGGCCAGATGGGAAAGAGCCTCGGGTGACATGGTCTAGTGTGAGGCACCCCTGCCCATGGCAGGGGGGTTGGAACTGGATGATCTTAATGTCCTTTCCAACCCAAACCATTCTATGATATCAGGGTAAATCCAACTAATACCAGCCAGACAACCTTGGATTTTTCTGGAAAGGAAAAGTAAGCCTCTCCATGAGGCAGAAGGTGTTGCATTGCGTTCTACTACTTGCTCCAGCAGATGAGCCTGAATGCCTGCCCTTCTCCTCCTGTTGATGGCTGCCCAGCTGCTGCTGTTGAGGTGCGTACTCCACCAGAACACCTTATAGCTGGGCTCTGCAGAACCCACCTCTGCAGCCCCTGAGTGGTTTTGCAGATCTGTCCCTTATTACATGAGCAACTAAGAGAGCAGCTAGAGGGAAATTAGCAGAGAGCATTCCAGTCTTTACAGCTGAGCCTCCAGAGGGGCTATAAAACCTCAGATGCTGTTGAGGAGTCAAAAGAAAACAGAGAGCTTGTGGTGCCTGCTGTTAACAAGAGAAATTTGAGAATGGGGACTATCCAAGCTTACTGGGACTAAAGAACGAGAAGACAGAGAAGAATAAATAAAGGTAGGAACCAGTCAAAAAAAGCCACCACTTTAGAAATGGCAGAAAGAAAGAAGACAAAAATTTAGACAGATTTTTCAAGTTCAAAGGAGCTTATTTGAACCAAGTGACCATATGTCAGTCTCCTGAGGTTTTGCCTATCATGTTGAACTCCAGGCCCACTGATTCTGTAGGATGCAGTCTTCAGCACACGGCTACCACTGTGAGTGAGTCATTTGGTACAGTTCCTGTGGCAAGAATCCCAAATGTGTCAGGCCTGGACTAAAAAGCAAGATGGAGAATGAATACACCTGAAGGCACATTTGGCACTTTAATTTTGAGCAGATA
The DNA here is from genome assembly GCF_000696875.1 of Nestor notabilis. NCBI lineage: Eukaryota > Metazoa > Chordata > Aves > Psittaciformes > Psittacidae > Nestor > Nestor notabilis. The sequence continues at coordinate 133,846 of NW_009931232.1, forward strand.
TCACTTCTAATTATAGCCAGCCTTATGCCAGCTTACTACCATTCGAGCTCTTGTGGGTTCACACATTGAGTGAAAGATTTAATCCATTCAAGGCAAAGCGCAAGAGAACCAATTGCGTTTTGCATGCCTTCTACCTGAATGATTTGCTTTGTTGTTCCCAATTTGCAGTTTGACTGGAAGATTTGCACCCCTCTGGTTAGTTCTGGTTGGCTTCTCTGCAGCCACAGGGGCATATTTTTCAGCTGAATGAAGCCCAGCTGGCAGGCTCAATTTGCCCCACCAATGAGTCATATCTTTCTCTCCCTAATTTCACCTGCATGAGGGAATTTCAGGTTCCTTTCCTAATTCCTCAACTTCAAAATTGTTCCTGCAAAATAACGCTCATGCCCACACCAGCACATGGAGCAGTAACCCCGCTTGCCTGGAAGACAAGCAGCAAAACTCCACTGAACGTCACTATATTGAACATTACTTAAATAGTAAGTTTAGTTAAGAAAAGCCTTTCCCAGTCTGATCCTGCATCAGATTTTGATTTTATATGGTTCCTAGTGCTTCACAAGGAACAGTACTAGGCACTCCACAAGGACATGTTGTTTTCCAGTATGATGTAGGGCTTGGAGAGGAAGAAGGTTTAATACAATCATGCATCAGTTTTCTTTCCAAGCAGCACTGTGAAACACAGAACAGAAGGAAGATTGCCTCTTCACCCCATAAATCCACTTAAGCTTGGATTATGAGCCATATTCACCCAATTTTTGCTGGGAGCTTAAGGCAGCACCATGCTGCTGTTGGTCTGCAGGATGCTGGGAAGCTGAGATGGGATTCAGGAAGCTCCAAATTTCCACAAGTGAAATGATTGCATTCTTCGGTGCGGTGGGCTGGAACAGTGTAGGTCTGTGTTAAGCCATGCTCTAGGTCTATGTGTGGAAATAGATGAAGTGTACACAGCACAGACGGAAAGGGTTTGTTTTAATAACTTGTCTCATGCTAGTAGCTTTCAGAGCATGTGGTTTTTAGCAGCTCTGCCACATTGAGTTGACAAAGAAATAAAAGGGAACACTTCCCCCCACACAAATCTCTATTGATCCAAATATGGATCTTGTTTCAAGATAGAGAACAACTAGCACTGATGCTGTCAAACAGAGCCTTCTGGAATTATTTCAGAAGCTCCATTTTTTACCCTATGCCTCTTT
>NW_009931232.1:135133-150484 GCF_000696875.1 Nestor notabilis
AAAAAGAAAAAGAAAAAAAGAAAAAGAAAAAGAAAAAGAAGAAGAAAAAAGGGAGCCAGCATGGCCGCTGGCAGGCTGCGTGAAACCCCTGCACACTTCACCTGCTCCAAGCACTGTCCTTCCCATACCCATCCCTGAGGAGCTAGCTCAGTTGTGCAAGGTAGCTCCTAATTACCTCTCTCCTGGTTTCTCTCTTTCCCCCCCTGAGGCCAGCCTTTCCAAGAACTAACTGCACACACACACACCTGGCACTGTGAGATAGGGAGCCTCACCATGGATACCGGCCCCCCATTCCCAGTCCAGCCCGCACTCCTGGGATTCAAACAACTATCTTCAGGATGCTGTGAACTCCAGATGTGCTTTGCCTCGTGCCTGGAGACTCCGTGCATGAACACCGCTTACGACTGTTATTCTGCACTCACACACACACACAAGCACAGGTTTTAGCTATGCATATCCAGCTTTGAGAAAAGAAATAAAGCAAAATGGTAATCTTAATCTTCCCTTTAATATGCTACCCCATGCCAGATAAGAGCAGCTGTGCTCACACAATGTGTCTAACTGGACATGATAAATAGGCTTGGTGAAAAGAAAAATATATACATGCACACATACAAATACATAAGTACATATGTGCTCTAAGGAATTTAAAATATTGTTGTGGCTTCCAGTTCATAGCCTCCTTGCTTAATAAACAGATTGGTTAGAAATAAATATGTCCTTCCAGGGTTGGAATTTTACACAAAATCCTAGAGTAAATATCTGCAAGGGTAGCCGGAAGGGTTAACCTTACCAAAGCACAAATACTGGCTCTCCTCCTGTTACAGTTTAAATGCTGATTGGAAGAAAGAGATCATTCTAGGTCAGTATGTCCTTTACATTGTGAATAGCTTGACAGGGTCTAATAAACTCCCCTGCCTATGGCACCGATAATTTATTATATATTCCTAGGCATCACATACTATTTTTTATTCATACATATATGTATAGTTTGTTGGTTTGTTTTTAAAGACGTGAAGCAGGACAATCCAGGTCAAGAAATATGCTTAAACCCAAGCACGCAGAGAGCTCTGCTCTCCTAGTCTGAGTCTGTGGCGGAGAACAACAGGCTGGTTGCTGCTCCCCACGCTCCTGCAGGGATTTTGCAAGGCAGCTGGGCATTGCAAAGAGCCGGACTGCGGGCCAGCACAGCAGACTTCTTGCACAAGGATCTGATGGGTCCTGTGCACCAGGACCAGCACAAACACCCCAGTGTAGCCCTCGCACACTGAAAAACAATCCCAGTTCATTTATGAGGGACCTCTTGAACTGGCTAACTGCAAAACTAAAGATTTCAAGTTTATTTCCTGAGTGGCTGGGCTAGATCGCTCCTCCACAGCCTGCTACCAAGGAAGCCGTGCCCTGAGAGCAGCACAGCCTGCATCTCTCCTGCCTTGCACTCGCTGCATTTCACATTGATGAGGTAATTGGGCTGCAGATGAGGTAACCCTGAGCGTTGCCCATGAGCTGGAAGAGGTTACCATATGATCGCTCATGTAAACACGCAGCCGGTCCCCCTGGACAGCGGCTGACAGCTGCGCTCTGCCCTGACACGGGGGTGGTGGGCAGCAGCAGCCCCAGGGAGCCCCCCAAAGCAGCTGGGCACCCACCACACGTGCCACACACCGTGCCCAGCTTTCAATCTGCCTGATGGAGGAGCTGTTTTTGTGGCACCCCTGCAGCCAGGCTCACCACTGGGACGGCTCTGACTCTCCCTGCACCGGGGTTTCTAAAGGCATGTGCTTTCTCACACCCAGGGGAGGTGGTTCATCTCTTCCACAAGCGCAGGGAAACAACTTCCTCCTGCGGTTGGAGGCATTAGACCTGGGGGAAATCCCTCCATCCCCCACCCCGAGGTGAAGGGGAAAGAAGAGAGAGGGCACCACAGGGCAGCAACATGGGGAGATGCCTGGGCAATCCCCACTGGTTCAGTTTGTGACCGCTGACGTTTGGTTTGTCTGCACTTTGCACAGGTGCCATTCCTAGAAAGTCCCCTAATTTGCAAGTAGCGAGAAAAGTGACTTCTGTGGTTAGGTAGCGTTGATGACTGCACCCCTCTTCTGGCTATAAGCGTATGCATCAGAGGATCTGCAGGCCTCTACTTGCCCAGCAGGCAAAAAACTTAAACCAAAACGCCAGAACCCAAACACCTCATCTTCAGGGTCTCATAACATTGCCATCTGCAGTACAGCATAGACTAGGAGTCCTACTAGCTCTGCCGTGCTAAGTAGTCCCAGTGCTGATCCCTACCCAGGCGCTGGTCAAAGCATACCATTGTGATGAATGTGTGTGAGAGAAGAAGAATTCACAGCAAAAAGAAAGAGTGGGACACGGGCTTCTCAACTCCCTGAGCGCACTGCTCACCTGCAGCCTGCTCAGTGCCAGGATTTCTCAAAGCCTCCTGGTGGCTAACAGGATGGCCGGGATCAGACCATACCACAGCTCCCAGTAACTACCTGTGCCTCCCATGGACCCTACTTAACCTCATGAAGCATGATTGAGAAGTTTGTTTTAACAAACTTCATCTTGGCAGTGGTGGCTGCTGATCTGGAAATCTGTTCTGGGCAGACCTCAACCCAAACTACATGTGACAAGTGACCCAGGAGGATCCTGAGGGCTAACATGTCATTAGATGTGGGAAAGAAGCTAGGCTGAATGTCTAGAGCTCCAATCCCAAGTTATAAAGCTCAACTCCCCTGGTCTGGCTGGTCTGGAGGAGGTCTAACCAAGTAACTGAAGGAAACCATTCCTCTCAGCCTAGAAGTAAGTGGATCAAAGAGCTCCTGGCAAGAGGGAAAGGCTTCTTTCCATTAGCCTCTGGTGAGTTTATTTGGCCAAAAATAGGAACTACTATGAGCAAGCCCTGGAGGAAGTCATGTCTCTCCTTCCCTCACCTCCCAGAACATCTGCTTATACAAGGAGAGGGTCAAAATGAAAGACTGTTATAATTGGAGTACATGAAGGGGCACAAATCCGTTACTGGTGGAGCTGAGCTCACCTCACTTCACAAGGGCTGAGGCCAGGACTCTTCCCCCTACCTTTAGCTCACAAGACTGCCAGCAGGACAGACATATCACCTAAAGTCTGCCCAGAGGAGAAGCAAGAAGCAAGGGGAGAAGTGGGGCCATATCCTGCTCCCCTCCCTCCTTTACCAGCTTGGATTGCTCTTGGGCTCCGCACCAGAAACCTCACAGCAGGGCCCCGGGGAGCCATGCAGCAGCACATGTGTTGTTCTCCAGACAGCGCAGCTAGAGTTTTAAAAGATGTGGCTAATTTTATAAGCTCTAGTGGTTGCTGTCATGCATAATGAGGTACAGTTAATCATATCCCTGCCTCATGCTGTAGTGGGATCATCTGTGTAGCCTCTTTTGTAGGGGAAAGCAAGGTGCGGTGGTTTTACACTTCCCTCTCTTGGACTAGATGCCAGTCACCATTTGGTGGAACACCAGTCCTGGCAGAGCAATGACCTCCCTCCACCTCAGAGGGGTCTGTGAACAGCCTGGGCATGCCTACCATGATAGACCCCAACCTCTTGTCCACATGCCACCAGCACTGTCCAGACATACCCTGGGTAGAGGTCAACACATAGCCACATCGATTCAGGCTGGGTGGCGTGAGCTCTCCCAGAGCAGTGTGTGAGCAGCTCAGATGGGATTCATCCCTCCAACTCCTGCTCATGGTGTAGGTGTCATCATCCAGGCTTGTCACCCCCTTAATGGTTCAAGGGGACAAGCAGACCTCCTGTGGGCACAGCCACCTCTGTTTGAGACAGTTACAGCCCAGGACGAATCATCTTCCAAAGGTGCCATTTCCTCTCTGGTGGCCATGAAGGGTCTCTAAGGTCACTAGCTCAGACCTATGCCCTGAAGAAACATGTTACGTGGGGCCAGTCCTACCCTTTGAACCCACTCAGCAGTCAAGTACAGTTGCCATAATGCAGGCAGGGCATTAATTACAGCAGGAGCTGATGGAGAACCAGCAGGAAAAGAGTTAAGAAAGCCGGGGCTTGTTGCTATCCAGGAACCCAGGCTACCTCACCTCCCAGGATAACCATCAGCCAGCCCTTTCTCAAGCCTTTTTTGGCAGGCTGTGTTGTCAGAAAACCACCTGTTACTTGGGAGAGATTCAAATGCATAATGAATTAAAAAAGCATATTGTGTGTTACTATCTAACCCCCAGACAGATGTGTTATTTAAGTGTGGTTATGATCTGTGCTGTTAATTTTAAACAACATATGATCAAAGATCATGTCTGGCTTTGTGCTTTGCTTCCTTTCAGGTTCTGGCTTGTGTGTCCATGCCAGACAGTTGTGGTTTCTGTCATATGGCAGGAAAACCTTATTTTACATGCTGCCCAAATTTATATTTTATAACACATTAAAACAGCCCATCAGAATTAAGTTATTGCATTGTTTATAATGGTAAGTGAATCACAGCTGTGGAGAAGAGGGCACCGCACGAAGGGATTTTTTTAGGCACACCTACTCCCTTCTCTAAGGACTTTCAGCCATTTTAAAGACAACAGCAAGCTGAAGCACAGACTGAAATATATAAACCACATCACTGCTCCTGTGGGAAGCCTGGAAAACTGTTGGAAATGGCAGTCCTGCCAACTAATCAGTCCAGAAACACCAGCCAGGCCCTCAGCAGACAGGGAGACATGCTTAACATCACGAGGTCTGAGTTTTTTAAGTAATACAGTTGGAGTTCTTTTTATTTGCTCCCTGACCTGAGCCTTCAAGCTTTGCTGCCCAGCTAGAATAGCTAGACATCTGCCCCAGCGAATAGGTAAGTAAATAAACAGACCAAAAGAAGGATGATCAGCCTCTTGTGATCGCTTGGCTCTAAGAGGTGAGGCTTTAACTCAGAGGCAACATGTATTTGAAGATATTGGGTTGAGTTGCAGGAGCTCTGGCACACTCAGAATGATAGAAGGACAAATCTTCAATTGATGTATGCTTAACTAACCTGCTTTCAAAAAAACTGATACAATTTAAGGCTGATGTAAAGCTTGGCCAAAAAGTCACTGTTGCTGATTCAGTATGCAGAATACATGTTTCACCCCTGTAGCATCTGAGGATGCAGAGAGAATCTCAGTTCCAAATAACCTATGAAGCCTGTGTGGAAGTGGGAATCATCATAAGAGAACTGAAAGGGAGAGAACTAGTTTAACATTTACAGTCATAGAGCCAGACTCAGCCCTCCTGTGCACCAAGGTAAATGCAATTAAGCTTTTTGCCTTTTGCTGCCGTGTCCAGCGCAGGGGAGCAAGCAGAAAGCAGCCGCTGCCAGTTGCCCACCTCCAAGAGACATTGGGGCTTCAGCCCTCCTTTCACTGTCAGCCTTCTGCTGGGCTGCAGGCAGCTGCCAGGCTCTGTCCACCCCGCTGGGGAGGCAATAGTCCCCTGACTAAACAAACAGGTTACTCAACCCCTTTACAGGAACCAGTCATCTCTTCCACCCGGGTGTGTAGGCAGAGCTGCTCTGACTCAGGGCCAAGGGCGCTATGCCCCTGCTCTACCCACCCCAGTGATTTCGACCCAGGTTCCATTCCCAGCCTTTTCAGCCCCTGAGAAACCATCCTCTGCTTGTCACAGGGTTTCAGCTCTGCCCATTCTGGGCCCAGAGGAAGTTCCTGCTCCCCTGACACCGGTGTGCTCCCAGCCCCACATAGAGCAGATCCATCAGCCAGGCCGGCCACTGGCTGCCACGGTCCCTCTGAGAGGCAGCCCAGTCCCAGGCTGCAGCAGTTACAGAATAAATAACAGGAAAAGGCACAAACTCTCCCCCTCCGAGTCTGTATTGAGACACACCACAGCAGCTGTAGCCCAGCCAGCCTCCCGCTGCAGTGCTACTACTCTCCAGCCATTTGGCAAAGGTACCACCCCTCCTCCCTGCTGGGGAAAAAACACTGCCCTAAAACCTCTCCGTGGAAAGGACCCAGCCAGAAGATATCTGTGATGTATCTATGAAGGCTATCCCCACCTCTGGGAGCCAGGCTGAAACACTGTGAGAAGGTTTGGAGGTGAAGCAGTGAGCACAGGTTAAAGGGATCGCGCTGTGCTGCTTTAATGTAAAATACTGCTGCTACTGTTAGAGGACCTGAAAACACCCTTGCACACACAGGCAGTGCTGAAGGGGAGAACATGAGGGGTAAGAGGGGATTGTTTGAGAGAAGAGACTGGAGCTGAGGAGAAGATTTTAAAGAGCACAAACTCATTTCATATGGCTGAGTGCCGGCAACACTGGGAGAAATTCAATGGATTATGTTGCACCAGAGGTCAGAATATAATTGTCCCTTCTGGCCTTTAAAACCTGTGAATGTATAGAGGAACCTTGAAATGACCAGATTCCTCAGGAATTTGATTCCTGGGGTTTATTTATTTATTTTCTTACCAGCTGCCAGACACAGCATGCTCCTAGACAAATAAGGAGGTGGTAGCTATGCTATGGTGGTGAGTGTATCAGCAGTGCTAATCTCTTGCGGGGCTTCCTGGTAGAATTTCTGTCTCCCTCAGAGGAGACAAGATTAAGGGATATGACAGTTTCATCTTAAAAAACCTGAGAAACACAGGGCTGCTTTAGAAGTGAATAGATGCCAGGGAGAATAAGGGAGAACTGAGCAACTTAGTGCACCAGTATTTTCCTAGCAGATATTTATGAACAGCGCTTTCCCAACCCCCATTAAATAGCTCTCTGTTGTCCTTGCAAAGGGCCAAAGAGCTAAAGATAGCTCCACTAATTGCTGCTTCCCTTTGTCCCTTAGCTCTAGAGATTCCCATCTTCTATACTATTACTTCGTCATTTTAATTGTGCAAGAAGCTTTTATGTATCACAGCATTAATTATAATATAATAATAATGCAAAATATAAACAGCTATTAGTATCTAGGTGGCATCATTTTTAGAGCAGGTGCTTCGCAAATACAATTCTGCCTCCACATGCTCGTGATGGGTGGCCTCATTCCACAAACTGGGGACCGTCCCGTGACTCGCACTCACACCAAGGGGCCATACCCAGCAAGTGTGTTGCTGTCTCCTGAGACAGGCACTAAGTAAAGTAGACAAAAGTTAAGTAACAGGGGGCTGGTCCAGACCTGAAACAGCCTGGAAAGAGAAAGTCTGGAAAGTTTAAAGCGACTTACGGCCACTCTTGCCTTCTCTACACCTCTGCAGGTACAGGACATGACCTACTCTGACTGATAGCCAGATAGGGAATCAACTTGGAAGCATCTGACCCTCCCATACTAGGCAAAGACATTCAAGCAGACCAAATCACCAGTGTCATTCATTTGCACCTTTCAACTTAATGATATCTTACAGGGAAGGAAAATTCAAATTAAAAATTGAAGCTATTAATATATCTTTGAAAATGGTAAGGGGAAAAGATTAAGACCAATAGTAGGCCACTGATCTTGGCACACTTCTGACTTGTACCCTTTAAATCATTGTAATACCTTGTTCAAATTCAAACATAAATAGGGTTTTTTATGAGGGTGTTAGCACTCCCGCTGCATCAAAAGCCATATTAGATTTTATGATTCCAAGAGCTGAGAATACTCATTCCCAAAATAGAAGGCCTCCTCACCAGCTGATTGTAGCGCAGATGACAAAATAATGTTACATTGAAAAATACATCTGTAGAAAGTGAAATACAAAGGCAGAAGAACTTTTCTCCTACATCTTCGGGAAGGGTGCAAGGGGCTCAACAAGGTAATAAGGAGGATGCATTTTGCAACTCTCTAGCAGAGACACAGTATATTGCAAAGTAACCACATCCTCTCCCTTTGGCTGCTTCTTCCTTCCTGGTGACTAGTTGCAACTTGCATACGTGTGTGACAAGCGATAGCCAAGGACAGGCAACAGCGGGGAGCTGTTCCCAACCAAACAACTGCATCTTTAAATTTCTTCTTCCACCCCTCCAATCGGCCTGCCTGTCCCTGTGAACTCCAGTTTCCCTGGAAGGGAGGGGGGGACCCAAACAAACCCTGAAGCAATCCCAAATTTCCTTGGTAAGGGAACAAACCCTATTCTCCAGAGATCACACCTTTGGTGAATCATTTTCCACCCCTCTGACATGTCAAATACTCCAGTGATTCACCAGTCATGGAGCTCTGATTCACCTGCAGTAAACAGGGTTGACTGCTTCCCAGAAGCACCGTGGTTTGCACAGCTCTCTAAAGGCTCCAGTTCCTCCACAAAACCCTGCGCTTCTCACCTCCCCGCCACACACCACCACCACTGTCCCCCTGCTACAGCAGCAGCTGGGGCAGCAACAAGGAGAAAAAAGCCAGCTATTGGTTTTAGACCAAGGGGCCAAGAGCGAAGAGTCTTGGGTAAATGAACAGTAAGAGAAGTTTGGAGGGCTCAGGAACCTTCCCTCATTCCTGTTTAAGCATGAAAAGTGAAGGACAGAAAAGAAGGGACAGGAGGAGTTTGGTATTTATTTGTGGCTCTCATAGGGTTCATCTCCCTGGCAGCGCAGGACGCGGTTTCTTCAGAGGGAGCACCAGAAACAGAACTGACATTACATCTAATGAGCTTTTTGGTGGCATATTCATTAAGCTTGTAGAAAGGGTAAAGAAACTCAGGAAGCTTAGTCTTGGAAAGCCTCCAACTGGACCCCTTTGACTCATTAAAGGCGGGAGTAAAATGAACTGTGCCCCAGGGCAATCATAAAAGGATAAGCAGGAAAGCAGGAAAGGGTCAATTCATTAAGGACTGGGGGACCCTGCAGTCCCGGATGGGCAATACAGGATGGGGCCATGGGATGGCTGGGGTGTGCTGGCACAGCAGGTATGTCTGCTTTACCATGGCATGCTGGTGGAGCCACTGGTGCTTTGTCCTGGCTGAGCCCCAGAAGGCAGCAGGCACCTCCCTGGCTGCACTGAAGGCACCTCGGAAAACCCTTGCTTTACCCCAGAACCCTTGTGATTGCCATGACTTCCCTGTACCAGCGTCCCTATCGCCATCTCCAGCTCAGACTGGCCTTCCTCCCGCCGAGGGGAGGGGGAAGAGGGGGAAAAGTCACACAGACCCCCACAGGGGTAGGGGGACAGGAGGGGGAGGCAAACCCAATTGAGCAGCTTCGCGGGGGGCCCCAGATTTGCTCACACCAGTCACGCCAGCTGCAGCCCAGCCATGATGAGAAAGGAGAGGAGACAGTGTGGCAACGGCTTCCACGACCCCGAGGGAGGAGGAGGAGGAGGAGGCCCAGGCTGCTAAACTGACACCAGGCAAAAGTTGGCCATGTTTTCTCCCAGCCACGGAGGATTTGCGCCGGCAAGTCAGATGTGACGGTGCTACCGGAGCCAGGAGAAAATAAAAACAAGTGACAGCTGACTCTTGAGGACTTCTGCAGGGAATGGGAGGGGGGAGAGAGGGCGAGGAGGGAGGGAGAGACCTACAAATACTGGGGGAAGGGCAGAGCGCAGCCCAGGAGCCTTCTGCAGTGGCAGATGGAGAGGGAAGCTACCGCTGATTCCTGCAGAGTCAGGGAAGGGGAGAGAGACAGCATCGCACTGAGGTGATCACATGAATAGGGAATGAAGGCATAGAACAAAGAAGGGGTTTTGGGGAGAGGGAAAGGGGCCCCCAGAGCCAGGTGCTGTGAAGGTGGGTAAGGCTGCACAGGGGCTTGGGCACAGCCATCCGAGGCTGCTGGACAGCAGGGTCAGCGGGAGCGAAGGAGGGATAGAGGAGACGTTTGTGCAGTTACTAAGGGGTGAAGCTGAGTAAGACCCCATGAAAGATTTAATTCCTCAGACCAGGACCTGAGCACACAGTGGGAGGGAAAATCTACATTCCCTTTCTCTGGGCTCAGAGGCTTCCTCTGACCTGCTGCGGGATGAAGCCACAGAGGCTGTGAGTAGTGCTGCCTGCCTTTCTGCTGCTGGTCCTGAGGTCCCCGATGTGCCGGCAATGATTGTTATGACAGTCATTCTCACTGTGATTGGCACCTCCTGGTTAGATCAAGGTCACTGTTAGAACACAGCTTTTCATTAAAATGGCCGAGAGCCTGTCAATGACCACAGGCCATGGCTAATTAAGGGAGGACCCAACCCCCTGGGCTAATGCTGAGCCACCCACCCCAAGGGGAGCTGATGAAGCAATCCTGCCTCCAGTGCCCTCCATGCAGAGGGAGGACATACCCATTCCCAGCAAGCTGGGTCACCCACTACCCTCACTGCTGTCACAACAGCGTGACAGCATCATGTCTTCTCATACAGCTCTGGAGAGGCATGGTAGCATCCTGGGTACCGAGGGACAGCCCTTGTGTCCACCTAGGTCATGGCCCCTCTGCAGGGGAAGGACAGATGACAACAGGCTCCTTACAAAACAACTAGGTGCACATTTGAGGGACAATGACCCATAAGTGGGCTTAAGATTTGAAGAAAATCCATTTACAAAAATGTCTAAATATTATCACAATGTTATAATAACTGATTCCTGTGGCAGTATGTGGTTGGTGCTGTGTAAGACTTAGCAAACATGCCAAGGTCTTCTTAGGACCTATTCTTAAGTCCACACTATTTGTATAAATCAGTGGCTCAAACCCCAACACAGGTGGGATGCAATTACACTGTATTTGATCAAGTATTTCTTGGTGTCAGATACTGAAGTGAAGACATATACTGCCAGGGACACTATAAGTATTAGTGTCCCCTGGTTTACACACATTTTGGATAGTAGTTCAGCTAAACAGAATGTCAATTAAAGTCAATTTCTTCCTCAAATAAAACCAGAAATAAATCTTGGGGTCTCTCAGTCCTGTTTTGCAGCACTTCAGTCCAGATCCTTTCCTAGGGCTCTCTGATTTCCCCACCATTGAGTGATAGAGCAAGAGTTCCTCATCATAAAAAATGGGCCTCTTGGCTGCCTCCGGCCTGCCACAGATGTCATCCATTTACTTTTGCCATCCAGCTTCTATCAGCCTCACTACCTTGTGTTCTCATGCAGCCAAACTCTCCCCAGTTAAACCCATTTCCACCTTACAGAGGGGTTGTGCTAATCTGAAGAGTGTTATGCCAGCCTCCTGCTGGCCTTGACCTCAATGTGATCTTGCTTGCCAACGCGCTCTCCTATTTTGGCAAAATGTTTCTGTTCCAGCTCAGAATGAAAAGACATTTGGAAATCTTGACTTCTCTCGCAGCATCCAGGTGGGCCTCCCTTGTTTTGTGTCTGTGTAGGCCCTGCTCAGCTTTCCATCTAGAGGTAGGAGATAACCAGTTATCGCCATTTGGTAACATGAATGCACACGACATCACACATTTCTGGCCAAGCGAATACAGCAAAGAAGTTCCACCCCCAAACATCTTGTAATACACCAGACACCTTCAGCAGCTTCCTGGAAGAGAAGAAGAAGGAAGCTCAATTCCCCCACCCAAATTGTTCTCAGGCTAAACAAATGCTTTTCAGCCTTCCCATCTACTTCTCCCACTTATGGCAGTTTATAACTTATATTTTAGGCCCTACACCTGAAAACAGATTTGTAGAATATCCAGTGCAACTAGCGCCTGGCCTTAGCAGAGGCTGCTTGGCACAAGGTAATTAAATAATGACAATAATGATATTTAATTTTGTCTGTGGCTGTGGGCAAATAGGAAAAGGCCTAGCAGAGACTTAATGTCTCACACATGAGACGTGCTTTCCATTGTGACTTCTTGAAAGTCTGCTTTAAAGAATCTTTTCTCAAAACTGCTGCGCAAAAAAAGAGTAAGCTGTGCGTAATGCAGTCTGCATTTCATTCTGCTCTGTAACTGACTAATCCAGGCCAGGACTTCGAGAAACCCATTATGGTGACACTAGGCACCCACTGTGAGAGTCAGTCTGGGAGCTAGACAGCTCGGAAAAACCACAGCTTTGGTCTGTGTCCAGCAGCCTAAATAAAAAGTTTCCTTTGCATGCTTTGCATTCATCACAAAAGAGCACCAGCTATCTCTTTTATACAGTAAATATGCCCCATCACAGAAACTATCACATTAAAGACACACTGGTAAAAGCTCGAGCACGGGACATTAAAAATGAGGTATTGTAATTATGTTATCTCAGATGGATTCCTCCTTTTTACGACCCGTGGTGTTTACACAGCAATGTCAATCTCAAGCATACAAAAAGCATGTGTTGCTTTCTCCTTATCCCAGTTAAACATCTTACAGTTGACTTTACAAGTAACAATGTAGGTGTAAATCTACACATTTATGTATCTAGGTGTACGTATGGAATTGTGGTTGTCTACTTTACGTTTTCCATTTTCACTTTGATGATGCTCAACATGCTTTTCACAAACCTGAGGGTCCTAAAACTGGTATTTTTCTCAGTCATATTTTTTTACTCCAGAGGCTCAGGCTTAAGTAAAGTATCAAATGTTATGAGTTCACAATAAACTACAAGAACTGCTAACACCATTAACATCTTGCGAGATAAATGACACATGCTAAGCCAGAAGAAAAAATTCAACTCAAAAGAACAACTCACCTGCAATACCTCTGTGTTAAATTCCTCACTAGGAATTTAACAGCTGCATCTCCTGACTTCAGTATGAACAGTGCTTTTCTATTAGCTTCCTATGCACTCAATCTTCTTGGTGCTGTTTAAAAAGAGAGAGAGAGAGAGAGAAAGAGAGAGAATTGAGCACTGAAGTTCAGCACTCTCAGAGGGGAATACGAGGTAGGGAGTAGTGAATTTTGAGCAGTGCTAATTCCCATGCTGCTAATTGGACAGAGGCCATTTCCTGCACGCTAAAGTCAAACAGGACAGGAGCATATGGGCTTTCAGAGAGAGCGTTGGGCCTTTGCAATGGAAAAGAAAGCACACATTAGAAAAAAAGCACCCTAGAATCCCCACAGAATATTGGTGATTGCAGAGAAATTACAGACAAATTACAAACTTAAAAGCTATATACACAGATGCTGCTCCCATTGCTTCTGGGAGAACTGCACCTTTGAAAAGATGGTGCTTGTTCCTTGGGGATATGCCATTTTCAGCGTCAAATATTCTCCCTTGGCCATACTTTTAAAATAGGATAGGGGTTTATTTGTTTTCTCTATTAATTTTTAATTATTTTTAACTTTATCTGCAAGTCATATAGGTTTCAATAGCAAGATGAGATCCTTCTCCCTTGGTAAGCTTTTCTGAGAGGAGCTGGTGTAGCTCTCAGGCCTGAAGGAGTGTTGCACATTCCGTACTACCACAGAGGGGACAAACCTGCCCTAGGAGGCTGAAAGGCTTAGCAGACCACATCATCTGGCCACAGAGTCTTTTTTTTTCAGCTGCTTTATATTCAACCAAGCAAAACAGTCATCATCAATGGGAACCACGTCAGGGCAAGTTTCAGTCATCACCTGCTCTTCTTTAAACTTGTTAAATTCAAGCACAAAAGACTTACAAGCTTTGCAAAATGAGTTTGGAACAAGCATAGGGGGGTCATGCTTCAGGGGTGTGACAAAATGGGGATCCCCAGGGGTAAGAAGGATGCTCTTGGAGGAGATGCTGATTAGCCCACTTTCCTGCATCTTCCTGTGAAGAAACCAGTGTAGGGCAGGGTCAAGCCCAGGGCACTGACAGAGCATCATTCTGATCCAATGTGGCAAGGATGATGATGGTCCAAAAGAGTCGATTTTCTTCTATTAGCTACTAATCAAAGGTGTCTCTTTTGCTTTGTTTGACAGTTTATTCTCCCTACAGCAATTTCTCTCCTACACAACCCCCTGCCAAAAACAGATATGCAGAAGGTGCTGTGCAGGGACCGTGCATGGAAAATTTCAACTGCTGGAGTGGGTGGTTTATAAATCCATGTTAAGCTAGAGGAACACCATGGCTTTCCTGATGGAGCTGGTCACAATGGGCAGTTGTGCAGCATCCTCCTCCTTAGAGGAGTGGACCTGCTGCATCCATCTTCTGCCTGCAGCCCTCAGCTGCTGCTCGACCCCCTGGTTCTGCTGCTGGGGCTCCCTTGGTGGCTGTCACACCTGCTCTGCCCTCCCCTCGGGAAGCTGCCAGAGTTGAGAGCAGACAAAGGAAGAGCAGCACAGCTGGAGCCACTGGAAGCTGTACGCTACCCTAGGTTGTTGTTGTGCTCGCCCAACACCCCTCTTCCGTAGGAAGTGTCTTTCCTGCCGCCCTCTGAGTTTGGTTCTTCCCTGTGTTTATTACTTGCCATCGTTTTTAAGGCATTACTGCAGAATTCCTTTGTGGATTTTAGTATTATTATCACTGTTTCTGGCTGGTTTAGCCACTGCAGACTGTATGTCTTCATTGCTGACTATGCCCATGAAATGCAAACAGTTGTGTGGCCTGCCTTGATGCCCACACTTGCTTGAATGACCCAGGACAGAAGAGCCCTCCCAGAGCACATGGACACCAGAGCAGCAGAGAAGGGGTTAATGAAGGGTTTAATACCAAGAGGCCACACAGCAAAGCCCAAATTAGGGCCAGCAGCACCCCCTCCCCCTGGCCTCCATCCTGCAGCAGGAGCCCTGGCAGTGCTGCAGCACTCAAGCGTTGATTTCCCTACTGAGCTCCTGTCCCACTTGTGTGATGTAAAGCAATCCTTTTGTTTCCTCTTTAAGACATTAGCCTCAGGGGCCATTACAGGGAAGAAAGGTAGCTGGGGCTCTTTTATCTGAAGAAATCCATTAGAAGTGTAGGGGGGTGTCCTTTCCTTCCTCCATGTCCAGGGAGCAGCTCCTGCCTCCTCACTGCTTCAGGGACATTTCGCTGCTCCGTGGCCCTCTCCTCCCTAATCCACAGCCACCTCCTCCCTGCTCCAGGGACATATTCTTCCTACTCCAGGAACATCTCCTCACTGTAACATGGCCACCTCCTCCACAACCTATGGCCACCTCTTCCCTGCTCCAGGGCCATCTCCTCACTGCACCATGGCCACCTCCTTGCAGCTCATGGTCCGCTTCTCATCCCACCCCAAAAATGGGCCGAATACAGCACCACCATGCAGAAAGCGTGAGTCTGCTGCTCAGTGCCCCCACAAGTGAAATGAAAAGGAGGACGTGTTTTTAAACACATTTCAGTGTAAGAGACTGGCTTTCTCTTTGCTGACATTTGGGTGACTGAAGGGTGTTTAGTGCTTTGGCATGTCTTTGTGGCTATAGTAGAAAGCCAAAACTCATTCTTCCTTTGTTTATTGCACTGAAAGCAGCAGTTCCTGTACATTCACAAGCCTCCAGGACCTGAGGCTTTAAATAATGACCCCACATATTATGAGACTCCTAATAAACTTGAAACCACGGAAATAATAATAAAGAAATTAAAAAAATATAACAGGGAAACTAATTGGGGGGGGGGGGGGGGGGGTG
>NW_009931232.1:150515-155467 GCF_000696875.1 Nestor notabilis
CATACCCTTTGTACTTTCCCAAATCATGAATCACAGAACAAACATTTGCTCTGTACAGTGCATGCCATGGGGACCAACAAGGACCTATCTTAGGCTAATATAAATTGCCCGAGTTCCAGTAAGACATTAACAGCAGATATGAGCCTGCCCTGCTTATACTCCAGCCTCACCAGAGCCCAGGCAGCCGTGGTCAGCCCAGAGCCAAACCAAGCAAAGCCAGCCCAACTCCGGGACAGGGTGTATTTACCCAGGCTTGGTGTTAACTGCTAACACCATTATGTGGCTTTACCGCAGATAGGAACTGGCTTGCACATCTGTGATTCAGAAGACAAGTAGGGGTGAGGACATCAAAATAATCCTAGCTAAATACAGTGTTCAGCACAAAAGATGCAGATCAGGGTAGAAAAGGTGCCAGCGTGCCTCACTCCTGTTTTAGTCATGAGGGATAAGATGCTTTTGAAAACCCTACTCAGCACCTGCCTGCACCCGTGCATGGGGAAGCACCTCTGAAAGCCTCCCCCACAGACACAGTCATGGTGGGCACACTGAGTAGCCAAAAATAGAGGGAATAAATGAGAGCAGCTGCAGGGGCCATGGTGGGAGTGTGCGTGTGAGCAGAAATACATGTAAGCCCACAGACGGAGCTGGGGTGAGCAGGAGCATTACCATGTCTCCTTGTCAAAACCATCTGGGAGAGAAATGCCAGTAGGCTGTGAGTGGGACATCACCTCCCTGAGCCCTGCCCTGCCTTCCCCTGCTTTGTTTTGCACGGCAGCTCCAGGAGGGAGGTGTAGGGTGAGAGAAGGAAGGAGGTACAGCCTTCCCTATCCCATGCAGTTGTTTTATGGAATGTGGAGTCTTGGGAAGGTCTTATAGGGGGATGTGTGCTCTACTCATGGTCCATGCGCACCTTTGAAGCCACATCCTCAAGCGCCAAAATCTTTCAAGTTCACTCAGTACAGCAAGAGAATAAAATCATAAACGGAGGAGGACTCCATGGGGAGTACGCATGGGAAGGCCAGTGTCCCTGCCACTGCCTGCTCCATCAGGTCTCCCTCTGCTCTCTCATAAGTGTCCTCCCCAGTCACCTTATGTCACACACAACCCTCCACATACCTGTCAATGCAATTACTCCTGGCCCTGGTGAGGCCAGGGACACCATCACTTTCTCAGCAGTCCTGCACTGTTGTCTGTGACTGGGGAAGTAATGACCCCCAGCTACTCCAGTCATTGCCAACAGAGAACGGGAGAAGGGATGAGTCCTGTTGCGCGAGGCAGAGGTGGACAGACAGGTGGAAGCACATCGGTAGCAGGAAGGGCACTGGTGTGCAAAATATTTAGACACGTATAATGTTGCAAAAGCTACCCGCTTTGATGTGATGAGCCTACTTCTGCACAGATTAGTGCCATAAAAATGAGTGAAGATGTTTGGTGCCGCTGGCAGGGTAGCACACAAGCACTAACCTGAGCAGCTCCTCTGGAAGGCACCAAGATGTGCAGCTAGGATCGAGTGTCCCACAGTATAAACTCATCAGCAAAGTGTCTATGCCAATCTAGGCAAATGTACACTGGGAGAGGATCCCACAGCGGGTGTATACTTTGTATTAGGGTTTAGTGGCGAGGCAAAAGGTGCAGGAAGGGTGAGGTGGGCTGCTCACGCACACCCTACCTGCAGCAACAGCCTCACAGGAAGCAGGGTAGACCCTGAGCACGTCCAGTGATGCCTGCAAAGACATGTTAAAAGCAGCTTGGTTTCCAAGCCCGGGCATTCCCTGCGGATTTCCTGCAAGGAAGAAAAGCAACTAGTAAACCCGTATCTGCCCATTAGCAAGACCTCCGGGCTACACTCCTCTCACAGCTGTGCTGCCTGTCCTCAGTGCTTCAGGGTACCCTGGCTGAGACTGACGCCACCTTCACAGTGCCGTTAAGCGGGTGTCTGCTGGCATGGCAGACACACACCAGACAGCTCTCAGGGAGCTACATCTGGTGTTGGATGTAGCATAGGTGTCTTTCTTATCCTAGGCTGATGTTTCCAGCAGAGCTGGTGAGCAAGCAGCGAGGATGGCTGCCTAGGGTCACTCTGCACAGCATCGTGCTCAGCCACATAGGTATGAGCTCCTGGATCCATGCAAGTCAGGCTGATAAGAGCCAGGGAGAACTACAAGGGATTACATTTTGCATCCAGTTAATGCAAATAAAATAGGTCATCTTTTGGTGAATTACAAACAAGGCTCATCTTTCTCTAGCCAGAGAGTTACTGCCAACACCGAGAGGCTGTCCTCACAAAGAGTTGCTACACCGCTGTGGAGGGATGTGATGGAAACCCCACCATTTGAGATGTGATTGACTGGACAAAACATTGAAAATATGACGGCTCTGAAGCTGCCAGAAAAATACATCAGAGCTGATCTCATCTATGACAAGTGTATTATGTACTTACAGATGGATCTATACAAAACCCCTCATCTGACCCAGGGTCACAGGCATAAAACAGTGGGAGTCACTGTAAACACACTTATAATTATTTGGGAATTTCTTCTCTTCCTTCCGTTCATTAAAGGAAATTATTTTGTTTCTCTTTCCACTTCTTTACTCACGAGGACTTAACTACAGCCGAGTAATGTTTGCAGGACTTTGTGGAGTTTGGATCAGACTTTAAAAAGCAAACTGCTTACTGGCAGGAACCAGGTCTGCCAAGATGTAGAGAAAATGTAATCCTTATCCTTGGGAGCTGCTTTTATGTCTCATCAATGTGCAAGCAATAAACACCACTAACACTGATATTTTTGACAGTCCTTGTACTCACAGGCAGAACTTATGCTGGGTTACACATTGGCATCCCAGTCCTGTTGCTTCATGTGCAATTATACTCGGTCTTGGGAAGATGCACCCACTATTTTTGCTGAGCACTGTTTTGTGCTCAGGCAGTACAACTTGAAGAGGATGCTGTGCAAGTTTTCGACTGCTCCTTGTCCCAGTTACAAGTAGTTCCCAGGGCCAGGGCTGGCCATGCTGGGAAAAAGGGCTAACGCAGCCTGGATAGCCTTGCTGGTGGACTGACAAACATTGCCAAGTAGGAAACAACTAACATTCAGAATTTGTTTAACCCAGCGTGTTTTAACCTGCTTGGTATCAGTTCTGGGGGCCATCTGTGGATGCTTCTAACCCTCATGAGATCATCACTCCCTTTCTGCAGGAAAAGTGGTGCCCCTGGAAGCAATGCCCCTCGCTGAGGTGACCTGTGAGATGCTATTGGGCTCCTCCCAGCAGTCACTTGGTCTCTTCACTGGGGACTGTGGTGGGAACTGTGGTGGCTGGGACTGGACCACCTTTACCTAGACTTGTATGTCATCCATTTCTCATCCTCTGGGAAATGGCTCTGAGGCCTCAGATGTCTGCTGCTGCTTACCTGGGCTGTGATGCTGGTGTCGGAGCTGGCACCAGTTCAAGAAGGAGCTAGAACATTTTATTGCACCAGTTCTGTTTTGCTGAACCCTGCCCCAGAGGCCAGCAAGATGCGCAGACAGGAGAAGATGTAGGTGGACCTGGTCCTCCGCATGTCTGTGGTGCAGGTGGACTCCCACCCCAGCAGGTGTTGCAGCCAGAGCACCTGTATCCAACAAAAAGGATACTTTGGTTGCATTTGACCAGTGGCTGCATGAGGACAACACATCCCTATGGAGAGGGGAGAAGACATTTTCTTTGGCTTGGCTGGGGAGTACTGGAGGCAGGAGTGGGAAGAAACCCTCCTGACAGGCAGGAAAGGGAGAAAGAAGATAGGAAAAGCAGGAAAGTTCAAGCAGGAAGGCAATATCAGCAGACAAGCACATAATGGAGGGCACCTGTTGGAAGAGCTCCAGGAAAGTTCCCAGTTACTCAGGGAGTTAAGAATGTGTCGAGTCAAACTGTGTCAGGAAATAAATCTGGTAGGCAGAAAGGGATGCGCTCACATCTATCTTGCCCTCAGAAGTACTTTGGATATTGTCTCACAGCGACTGCCCTGAAAGGCCAAGAAAATCACTGCAAATTGCTGTATGATCCCCAAGACAGCAGTGTCCTCAGCCAGCAGTGATTTGTCAATGTGAGGACAGTGAATGGCTGTAACAGGAACCACAGACTCCTTCCTAATTCAAGAGACATTTGCCCCAGCAGGCTCTTGACAAGCCACCCAAACCACCCTACAGCACACCACTGAGGCTGGGTCAGTCTGCAGCCCCCCATCCCTCAGTCACCCTCCTTCAGGACAGAGCCCTCACCTCTTGTGTTTCTTCAGCCCTGACCAGATAAAACCCGAGGTGCACATGAGATGGAGCTAGGAGCACAGCTAGGAGCACAGCGGCTGCATCAAGACGGAGGAGGGCTGGGGCTGTAACAGCTTGCTCTATGAAGAGCCACAGCAAACACCACACTAAAGGATCGGGGTTTCCATTAGACGGCTTCCCAAGGATTTACAGCTCAGCCATAAAACTGTGCGCTGGGGCAGAAGCCGGCAGCGTGGGAACAAAGTTGTGGCATTATTGTTCATCTGCAGATTTGCCTTGCCCATTTCTCAACCCTCACCCTGCTACAGAAGAGCACACGTGCTCTCAGCTAGGGCGATAATGTTTGAGCACTGCATGGGCAAAAAAACCTACGCATGCAAGGAGAGGTGAGGAAGGATCCGGTACAGGATCAGCATTACTGAGCCTTCATGTGTCTAGGGGATTGCTCCGCACTGAAAGAAGACAATAAATAAGAGTGACTGATGTGGGCAGCAGCGTGCCCCGCCGCAGCAGGCTCTGCAGAGGATGCCAGCAGGGTTTGCAGGGTGGATGCAGGCAGGATGGTGGTTTGGGGTGCCCAGGTGGTGCCCAGCTCCAGGCTCTGCAGGCAGGCACCACCGCCTGCCACGGCAGCAAATTAATGCTTCCCTCCCCCTCCCCCTGCTTCCCACCCGCCTCTCGCACCACACC
>NW_009931232.1:155513-158661 GCF_000696875.1 Nestor notabilis
CAGGTCCCCATCACCGGCTCCCAGTGCCAGATGGGGTAAGGGAGGATGGGGAGAGCGGCCTCATCCCCCTCGTCCCCTTCCCCTGCCTGTGGGAGGGCCTGGGCCCAGCAAGAGGTGAAATGCGTTTCTAATAACCACGGCCATTTGCAAGGTGAATCAGGTGGAGTCCTTGAAATGGCCTGAAATCCTTTTTTTCCTCTTTTAAAGACGTAAAGGAAATTGAGCCGTGCAGCAGTCCAGGTGGGAAGCAGCAGGGGAGCAGCCTCGGGGTCAGCAAACCGCGGTGGCAGGCGATGGAGTGACCTGCCGAGGCTGAGTGCTGAACACCACTGCGACAGTTCATACCCTCTGCCACCCCACCGCAGCTGCAGGGCCACCGCCACCCCAGAAGCTTCCTCCCATGCACCAATGTCCATGATGCCCATCTGAAGGCACCAGCACGGGAGCAAGCAGGGCTGCCCACCACTGTGAGCCACGGCAGGTTTCAAAACCAAAACCTCGGCGGTGCCGCCATCGCCCCACTTCTCCCTTTCCAACTTGAGGCTCCTTTTTCTTTCGGATGCAAACCGGTGATGAAATCGAGTTAAGGGAGGCCTGGGCTCTTCCTTGTAAGCAGATGAAGTGGGGGGTGTTGCGGGGGAGGGGTTGCTATAATTGGATCACTCACTGTGTGACTAATCACAGCCGCCTGTAACCACAGTGACTGTGGGTTTAACCTGACTTGGTCGCTTGCAGCCCCCCCGGATGACCCAGCCATCTGCAGCAGGGCTGGGGCCACGCAGCCCCGCAGCCCACCCTGACCAGCCCATGGATGGCGGTGGGACCTCAGTGATGGTCTTTTCCCCGCCTCTGCAGGGTGGCCTCCCACACGGGCGCAGGGAGGTTGGGAGCGTGGCTACGGAGCAGGCAGGACCAGTGGCTCACGGCTGGGCCGGGCTTCAGCTGGAAATCCAGCTCCAGATCCGAAACTGGGGGTTTCCCCCAGACGCACGTTTCAGGCTCGGCCCGTTGGACAAGCCCACGTAGCTCCACACCTCCACGTCTGGATGCGACTGACTGCGGAAGTGGCATCTGACCGCCCGCGTCTTGCCAGGGCACATCTATTTCTGGCAAGGGAGCAGCAGCTAGATTACAGTCGATAGAGCAGATTAGGTTTTGATTCTTATTTATTTGAGTAAGGACAATCCTTAAAAGCCATTATTAACCTCCTTACCTTTAATCAGCCAATTGCTGGGAGTCCTGGTAGCCCTGCTTTTACTGGGTGAAACTGAGCATGGTTCAGGGCAGCAGCACAAGAGCCGCCGCTGCCACCTCTCATCAGGAAGCGAGGTGTGTGTCAGGGCATTCTCCTTTCCCTGTGATAAAGTCAGGGTGGCAAGGCGAGGCTGGGGAACCCCCACTTGCCCCAGGCACCCACATCCACCCGGGAGAGCTGGGCAGTCACTGCCGCTCTCACCCATTTTGAGCCCGGTGTTCAATTTCTTGAAACTAGGGCAGAAGGAAGCAACAAATGGGAAGGAAACGGGCCTGCTTGTGAAATCCAAAACCGGATCGGTAAGAAAAACATCATAAATTATGGATCCCCTGGAGCCGCCGGCAGCCTGTCACTGTGCATGATCTGTCTCCATTGTACTTTTCTGTGTGGGTGAAACTGTTGTAAACTAACACAGGGCAAGCTTTTTCTGCCGAGGATCACTGCCTGCTGCTGGAAGAGCCCTCTGCCTTCCAGCACAAACAGCCCATTGCGAACCAAATGTTTTGTGTAACCGATAGCGGCCCCAGTGGATAAGCAAGCCCTTGAAGAGGGTGAAGGGGAATGAGGGCTTCAGCTGATCCTGCTCACTGGAGCTTAGCACCGGTGGATGCGCCAGCTGCAAGGACGGGGACGGGCAGCCTGGGCCAGCACAAGGCCACCCATTGTTCCCCTTGGAAAAGACAACCGGATTAGGGTAGCTGAGCAGCAGCGCTGCGGAGCAGGATGCTCGTGATGGGGGCCCTTGAAGAGGGTGAAGGGGAATGAGGGCTTCAGCTGATCCTGCTCACTGGAGCTTAGCACCGGTGGATGCGCCAGCTGCAAGGACGGGGACGGGCAGCCTGGGCCAGCACAAGGCCACCCATTGTTCCCCTTGGAAAAGACAACCGGATTAGGGTAGCTGAGCAGCAGCGCTGCGGAGCAGGATGCTCGTGATGGGGATCCAAGGGGGCTGCTCCTGGCCCTGTGCCCCCAGGCCGCGGGGGCTGCGCTGTGGGTAGATGGGGAGCACCCACGGCAAACCCCATGCAAGGGATAAGGGGTGCGGGGAGGGGGATTTTCGGCCCCCCAGCTGCACCAGCCTGCCTCGGGGTGCGGCCTCGGGTGTCAGATGCAGGCAGCGGGAGGAGGGGAGCGGGAGCAGAGAACGAACTCAAGGTCAAACAGCGAGGGGAGGGGGAGGAAGAGGAGGTGGCGGGGAGGGGAGGAAGGGTGTCCCCCATGCGGGCGGAGAATCGCTCTTTATCCACCCTCCTTCCCCCCTTCCCACACGCCAGCCACAGAGGCAGCCTCTCATCAGGATATTTATGAACACGGGCACAAATGGGAGGCTGAGGGGAGGCAAAAAAACACACACCGACAACCCCGCCACCAACCACCCAACCCTATTTTGCTCATTCTCTCTCTTCAAAGAGCAGATGTGCTGTGGCCTGCAAACCGAGAAGGACACTCCCTTGCTGTCAGCTAATTTAGGCTGACATGCTGGGGGTTTGTGGTTCAAAACGAGAAGTTTAGTAATCAGCCACTAACATTAACCAACACACCTCTCGCACAACCGCCTGCACCGGGCTCGGGCGTCCTTCAACATGACAGGCAAAAAATAGAAGAGATTTGGGTTTATCTCTTGCAGGGGAAAGAAAAAAAAAAGGCAAAAGGCTTGGGAGCCAGATAGTGCTGGCGGGAGTGAAGCCAGAAGCTCCCTTTTACAGGAGCCCAAAAAGTAAATGATCAGCAGCAGTGGTGAGGAAAAGGCTGTCACATCGCCCTGGCGCTTGCCAAACACACCCCAGCCCCACAGATTCCCAAAATAAGTCTTTCCAGTGGGTTTATGTTATTTTAAGGGGTCTTGTTTCTCCTTTTAAGCCACTTTCCTGCTTATTTTCTCTATTCCTGGCC
>NW_009931232.1:158677-160330 GCF_000696875.1 Nestor notabilis
AGAAGGTGGGCTAGTCCCTCATTGCAGATTCAAACGCACTTCTGTGCCAAATTGACCTGCTGTTATCCCCCCTTTCAGCTACTGTAACCAACACCACACAAACAATGAATTATGAGATTAGAGTTACAGAAAAATGGCCTCATTCTGCAGATGTTGCATCTGGAACGGGCTGCTGCGAGGCCTCATGTTTGTTGTGTCATCTTCCTCATTCCCCCCCCCTCCTCCTCCTCTTCACAGCCCCGCCTTTGCCTAGTGGTGATATGCACCAGGGACCCTGTAATGCAAAGGGTTAATTAGCAGCTTCCAATCCTGCTCCCCTCCCCCCTCCCCAAAGATAAAAAAGGAAGGAAAAAGAGGGGAAATGGGTCAGAGAGAAAAACGGCATTGATGAGAGAATAACCATTGTATAGACAGAAAAGTAAATAATTGATCTGGAATAAAAAAAACCATGGATTTATTTTAAGATATATTGGAGTTTCCCGTGGGAGCTGGGTGGCTGGGACAGCACGATGCTGCGGAGGCTGGAGAGGGCACGGCGTATCCTTGGGAGAGGCAGGAGGGATGCATGCGCATGTGTGTGCACACACGTGTGCATGTGCTGGAGCCAGGAGAGCACCATCAGCTGCTCCGCACCAGCAGCAGCTGCTACCTGTGGACCGAAAGCCCCTGGCCGTGGTGGCATCACGACGCAGCACCACAGCCTCCAAAATCCGTTTGTTAACTGGAGGTTTTTTTCCACAGTGGATCCAAATTTTCAGGTTACATAATAGTGCTTTAAAGCAGGTTTTGGGATGAGAAAATATGATAAAACAAAACAAACCCCTGAAACTCTTGATGCTGCTGAGAGTTACACTGCTGGGTAAGGAATTTGCCCAGGAAGCCGGTGACTGATGTGGATTGAGCCTGGTGGATACACCTCATCATTCTTCTCTTTCGCTCTATGCATGGTTTACACAGCTCAGTAATTACCTCTTATGTGCAATTTTTAATGCACATTAGGGAGCGATGAATGGAAATAGAGGCTTTCTGCATGCTGAAGGGCCAAGGCTGTGCTCCTGGTTAGTGGTGGGACAGGGCTTTTTTCAAGGGAGTAATTGACTTACTCAGAAAAAAACCCTGCTGTAGGTCAGTTGAACCTATTTGCCAAATTCATCGTGGGTTTCGTCAATAGTTTTGACAACTAAAAAAAATGCATCAACATTCCATTTGGGGGTTTTGAAATGAAAATGCTCAGTTCTGTATTTTAAAATGATGTTTCATTTGGAAATTATTTATGTTTAAGGACTTTAAAACAAAATTAAATGGTCTTCTTTGGAGTGAAATTAACCTTTAATTATTTCCTGTGTTGCTGAGCATTTTTTTCCAGTTCTCTGAAATCTTTTTTTGGTGGTTGCTGAATTTATGTAAGAGGCAGAGCTGGGTGTCCCCAGCCTTCTGGCTTGCTCCCCCACCACAGAAGGAGGTGTAATTGCTGGGGAAGGTAATTACCCATGTGGTGACAAGAACTCTCTGCTCGTCAGGATGTGGCTGGGGATGCCTGTGAAACCACAGGTCAGACACCATGGAAATGGCCATGAGAGGGAGGAGGGCCACCGAACCTCTCCCTCCTCCTCCTCTTCTTGGTACTCAGCCTGGGGGCCCAGCCTGCATGGG
>NW_009931232.1:160372-174661 GCF_000696875.1 Nestor notabilis
TTGCACCAGGAAGCTGGGAGACTGTACATCCAAGAACAGACAGCTCCTTGCCCCAAACTGGGGCAGTCCCACGTCCTCCAAGGAAGACACAGGCACCTCTCTGAACTGCCTCGGGTTGCATCCATCCTCCTGCTGCCCCCCATGGGCACCTGCTCCAATGTGCTGCGGTGCTGCCGTGTGCCTTTTTAGTAACTGGGACTGCTGCAACACTCCAGAGGACAAGAAAGCACAAGGCAGGAACAGGAAGGCGGCTGCGAGAAGCAGCCCCATGGAGATGCTGCACCTGCTCCATTTTTTCCTTTTTTTGCTGGTATTTTAATCTCTCAGCTAAAATGAACAGCAAGTCACAGAATTTGGCTTGATCTTTTGTGTTTTCTGCAAGTTCTCAACCTACCATCGGATCCTGTTGTGCTTCAGGCAATGTGTACTCTTTCTAGGCTTTGCTTGACACCGGGCTGCACAGGCAGGAGCTGTAGATAGGCTTCAGTACATTTAAAATCCTTAGCGTTCCTTGAGGAGAAACACACTTTTCTGAGATGCTGCAGATGCTGTCAGGCAGCAGGTTCAAGCTCCTTTACTCTCTATGCTCTGGTCTCAACTTCCCAACAGCATCAGTTCCCTTTCCACCCTACGTTTTTCCCCATTGTTTTTACTTCCATTTTTTTAAGGCAGTCTCACGTTGACATTCTTATCCCAGTCCTGTGCTGGTAAAGCGGGTTATAAACATCAGTTTCCCTACCAGCAAATTCAACTAATAATATGACAAAGCAACACTTGATAAACACCAGTTATTAAAACCAAACAAGGACAGAAAAGGAGACCTAAGACTCCAACAGCCTGTGCTCCTTATCTGCTGTTCTTCAGCTTTATTCACAGCAAGTGTCTTCCACTGTGCTATTGAGAGGTTATGTGCCCTCCATTCCACTTGCCCACGTCTATACAGAAAGAATTACTTCACTTTCCTTAGAATTTGGATTGTTCCAGAGAGATCTGTGAGGTTGTGCTATGGCTGAACAAAATCTGCTTGGTTTTGTTTAGAATATTCAGGTCAATCGGTTGATTTGGTTAAGTCCCTCCATAAGAATCAAAAAGGAGACTGGATTTCTGGGTGCACTTTTGCTTTTTTCCCTTTCCGACCCCTTCAGACAACAAGAAGCCACCCATGAGGAAAGCTTGAGCAAGGAAACCTAGAATTAATTTGAGAAAGTTATGGGGAATGAGAAGAAGGTCTAGTAATCGAAACTGCATTAACTCGAGTGCTCAAAGCCACTGTTACCACAATCCAAGTGTTAAGAAAAAGACGCTCTCAGCAATACCCCTGATGGATCAGGGGAGTCAATCCCAGCAAGGGGACAGTTGTGGTAGTGTTTCGGCTGGATGGTGCCAGGTCTGCTGTGACATCCCCTCAAACCCATCCGCTTCACACTGTAGCCACCTCAGGAGGGTGGATGTTTTGCTTCATGCTGGTGATATACAAGCATCACAGTATCTGACAGTATCCATTGCTTGATTTTAAACTCTTTTCTCCTATCTGCATTTGAGTCACAGCTTTAACCTCTGCAGCAGCATCTCTTTTAACCCTTTTCAGAATGACCCCATGGCTCACACACGACGCCTCTGCTATTTGGTATTCTCTCTCGTTGTTGCTACCCATAGGCATTTTAATCTCTCTCTGCTCATATTGTCCTTATATAGATGCTGTATCAAACTCCTCCCCATCAACTACAGCAGCGAACACCTGTTCTCACATCATTAACTTTATGTGCTTAAATTCTTCACGAACATCACTCCTGGCCTATAGCGCTGCTGCGTGTTGAACCCTGATGGATAATGCATGAAATCTGCAAAATAGCTTCAGGGATGTAATATGGAGGATTCTCCACCCAGATTTACTTGCTGGTTCCCAACTGTCCCATCTGAATTTGTAATATATATGCTTGTCTGTTAGGGAATAGGCATATTAAGCATCTGGGGTTAAAAAGAGCCCAGTTTATCCATCCATTATTCTTTCAGCTCAACTGGTGGTAAATCAACAGCCTTCATAAAGTGTTGCATTTTCCAAATGAACAAAACCCGCTTCAGGACTCCTGGAGGACAGACAGCACAAGTATCCTCCTATAGCTCCCTACAGCCAGCACCAGCTTCCTCTCCTCCAGCCCTCCCAGGTTTTGCTGCTGGGATGGCAGTTCGCACAGGAGCACCTTGGCACGTGTGGCCTGGTGCTCGCTGTCCCTCACCCAGCGTGCCTGCTTCCCGTCAGCAGCACTACCGCAGCGGGTCCGGGGCCAGCCCCCTCCTTCCCTCCCTCCTCTTTCCCAAGCCATCCCCAGGAGGTGCTGCGTGGGCTCTCCCCACGTGACGGGGAGCAGCTGCGCTCCTGCTCTGCCCCCGTGCTCCCCCCGTGTTGCAGCTGCAGCCCATCCTGGCTACAAAGGATGAGGAGCTAACTTTTTGTGGCATATGCTGTTACAGTCAGCTTTGCTGCATCTTTTGTCTGCATTTGTTGTCTCCAAAATAGCTGAAGCCCCTTTGCTTTCTCAGCATTCACTGAGTCTGAGTATTCAGACAACGACGCATTAGTAGTGGGTTCTTTGTAAGCACTCATGGCTGTTGTGAGCGTGGTCAAGAGTCATTAGGCCTGGGACATCACGGCACCCTGCTGCCACAGCACTGACAAACTGATGCTTCATGCTCAGAGAGCTGCTCTCAGCCAGCCGCCTACTTGCCTGGGGGGACATCCCATCCCATCCCATCCCATCCCATCCCCACGTCATCACCTGGGGCTTGCACCTTCATCTTTGCTGCATAGGGGTCCCTGATCAGCCCTACAGGACCATGTAATAATTAGTGACCTGAGACCCTTCCCAGTGTCTCCCTAAGCTTTGCCTTTGTAGTGTAGCAAAGACACCCAGGTTAGCAACAGCAAACCCTTGTCCTCTCCTTATCCTACTCCCTGGAAGGTTTAGGAAGACTTACTCAGGAATTACTTAGGAAGGACAAACACACATTCTTCACAGCCCAGTGTGCAAGGAGGTTTCCCCATGACATAAAGGTCACCTTTACAAAGAGAAGTTATGCTGCCAGCCCTCCAGCATGTTCAATGGCATCTGTGCTTACGGTGGTTTGGGCATTTTGGTATCCTGGCACCCACAGGGTGCCCCGAAAGCAGCACACTGCCTGGGCTGTGCACGTGTGGGGGTTTGGAAAGATTCCACAGCCATAAAATTCACTGTGACTTCTGGTGTATCTGAAAACGTGACCCCAAACCCTTCTATGTCCACAAGTGGTTTGTTAGAGTACACAGGAAAATACTCTTTTTCTAACCTTTTGCAGCATTCAAAATGCAACTTTTGCTTTCCTCAAATCTCTCTCTAAAGCCGAAGCGCGTGGAAGAGCTTCCTTACATCCACAGGCAAATGTGGCTCATGTGCAGGAAAAGAGAGACTTTACAAAACAACACCAAAACACCTCATGTGGTGTTGTCACATATGAGAATACAAACACAGCTTTGGTGCAAAACTGTTTTATGCCAGGGAGTCTGGAAGTAGCTGGTGTAGATAAATGAGTTTCAGAGGCAGTTAAGTATGTGCATATTAGGTGAGAAGTCTTAGGCTCAGGAGAGCCTCACGGCGCTGCGTTACACACGTTAGCAGCTGCAGAAATCATGAATGTGCATTTAAAAACAGGAATTGGAGGAAATGATGTTTTTTTCTTCAGCGTGCATAGAGAAAACAGAATGTTTTTCACACGAACTTTTCACGCTGCCTCTATTATTATACTCTGTGCATGATACCAGTCTTATTAGCCTCTGCCTCCTGCTCTCACCCATCAAGTACAATAAAATGGCTCCTCTGATGTCCTTGGTCTGCAGGGAGTTTCCAGAAACGGCATCTGTGCTGACATTGAAATAATCTGCAGTCCAAGGCAAGTATGCAAGTTATTGACGAGGCTGCCTGGCAGCAGCAGCCGGCTCTGTGAACTGCTCCGTTCTTGTTTACTTCAAATCCTTTTCCTTCCTCTCTTTATTTGAGAACACAGTATGGCATGCCACAGCGCTACCTAATAGCAGCCCCACGCACACGAGGGCTGGCCGGGACGGCGGCCTGATGTTCACAGCAGCAGAGGAGTTGCTGCTCTCTGCTCCACAGGCAGAAGCTGTGGGATTTTGCCACCTTGGAAAACGCAGTTTCTGCTCTCGGACTCTTGGCATCAGGCCCACGCCAGGGTCACAGTGAGAGCAGATTATACCCACCACATGACAGGAGTCAATTCCTACCGACTCCCAGGTAGCCGCTGCTGACACCCCTTCAATCAGTGCGCCGGTAATTAAAAATTGGTCAGGGTCCAGCCGCTTCCACCTGATACGTTGGGCGAAAGCATCTGGGCAAGAGGGATGGAGGGGTCCCGAGGCACCACCATCTGCTCACAGATGCTGCACTGCCTGTGCAGGGAGCCGGAGCCCCATGGAGGCTGTGCACAGCTCAGACCTACCCGAGCTTGGCTCTTCCAGCAGCCTGCAGGGCAGGAATGAACCCCCAGAAATGTGCAGCAATTGGGGATGCAAAACCAGGACAGGGAGCAACTGTTGCCCGGGTCCCGTTATAGCCACTTTCAGCCTGTCAAAAAGCATAGCTCAGACACGGTGCATTGAGATAAACCTGGTGCTCTGGCTTTGAGCCTTTCATCTTCAGCCGGCTTGCGAAGGGAGAAAGAAGAGAAAGGTTAATCACAAACAGAAATTGCTGGTTTGGTAGTAAAAATGGCAGATTCCCCTGTAACCATGGACATCCCGGAGCAGGAGCCTTCACCAGAAAGCAACTGCCTCCCTGTTGCAGGATCTGGTTGAACAACAGGTGTTTCCAGAGAGAAGAGCAGATTAAACTAGTTTTCCACGTACCGTGGGCACGGGCTTGTTAAGGATGCCAAGGAAGGGGCCACAAAATTTGCTTGCAGCTCTAGCAGGTGTCTGTAATACATTCTGCATGCTTTTTCTAGCTAAGCCACAATTTGAGCTTCTATCCTGAGGGTCGCCCCCTGAGAAGATAACTGGGATGCTGGAAAGTTTATAGTACCAATATATGCTTGCCAAGCCCCCAATCCTCACCCAGTTCCCATGTGGGCACGTGTATCTCTGAGTACACACCGCAGCCTGGCCCTCGCCTGAGGCTTCCACTGCCTCTTGGCACGGCTTGGCTCAGCCAGCGCAGCCAAACCTGTCCCGCAGGGCATGCCAGCCCTCTCTTCTTCAGCTTGAAACCTTTCACCAGCGTAAGCTGTGCTTCACACCTGTGCTACAAACTCTCCTCTATTATATCCTTCTGGAAAAAGGGTGTCAGCTGGGGCTTAGTGGCCCCTGCAAGGAAAGCGAGGGTCGCTCCCAGCCCCAGCATGGGTCCTGCTGCTCTGCTGGCCCCTAAAACTCCAGGCTCATCACGCAGGAGATTTTGGTCCTGCTGCCCCATTTCTTGCCGTGTCCCCCTGGCAGCGCTGATGATATTGTGAAGGAGACCAGGCAAATCTGGTCTCTGCTCAGCCTGGCACTCACTAAAGGTCCTGCTCACGAGGAGAAGAGATGGACACTTTGCGCCAGGCTCCGGCCTTTCCCAGCTCCATCTCTGTTTGCCACGGAGATAGGCAGCACCGGGTGAAACAAAGAGGGAGCAAGAGCAGCTGCGGGAGGCTTTTCCAGAGAATAAATATTTCTATTATTTCCCAGCCTGACTGGAAGCATTCATGGGCTGTGAGGAGTTGGTTACTCCCTCAAACTGCTTTACTTATCTCAGCCGCTCTAGGTGGTGGTTATAGCAAATGGCTCCCTTGCAAGATAACAGAGCCCTTAAAGGGCTGCTGTCTCCAAGAGAAAGGTTGATGCTGACTCAGCTGCTGGAAAAATCAAGAAAAACATGGAAAAGGCACGAAAGTTTGTTCGCAGCCTGAGGAGGAGAAAATAGGGAGGGATTCTGAGAATAGGAAGACGCTGAATTCAGGCGCATCCGCTAGCGAGGCGAGGGGGGAGGCCGGGCAGGCCAACAATGGAGCAAACCAAAACAACACAAAGGCAGGAAATGCAGCAGTGCGGGTTCACACAGCAGTTCAGGTTCACACAGCGCAGCCGGGGCAGCTGCCCCGCGCACGGCACAGGTAGGGCACCACGCGTGGCCGCAGGACCCCCGACGCAGGGCTCTGTGGCTCTGCCCCACACCGAGCTGTTCGGTGGGGGATTGTGTGTTCTGCTGCTTGGTTTGTGTTTGTTTTTCTAAGTAAGCACGCAACACCCAGTAACGGGGCTGCGGAGCTGAGCAGGTGGCGCGCATGGTGCAGCATGCAAAGTGTCTACACGAAGATGGCTTTATAGCGTGCTGGAGAAGCGGAGTATTCTCTTCAAAGCCAAAAATGATTAAAAATCAAAATAGCGGCTGTCCCCTGTGACTTCTGCTTGCTGAGGGTTTGTTAACGTGCTAGACAAGTTCTACAGTCCAGCTACAGTAGCTTTGACGAGATAACCAGATCGCTGTAAAACGTGAATGCATCCTCAGTGCTGCTATTTCTATAAGCATTCAGACAGGTAATACTCAGCACCGAAGCAGGAGATGTCAGCAGTTCATTTTCACTCACTACTTATTGTGAGGGTTTCTTTCTGCTGTAATGTTCATAGCAAACAATATTTACAGAAGGTTTTTAATATTCATTAACCAAAGGGTCTCCACAAGTTTATTTCCGTTGCAGAAACTAGCGTCACTAGACGCTGAGCAAGACGGCGGAGCAAGGGCTGCAGGCGTAAAGGACAAAACCATGTGCAACTCAGCTTGGTTAGCAGGAGCATGTAGACTCAAGGATAAAATGGTTCATGAAGACTTCAAAACAAAATGTAGATGGGAATCAAATTCGTCCTCATGACTCGGGGCCAAGTTTCCAATGTCTGCCCTCGGTCCTTTGCTGTGGTGGTTCCCAGGGCCACGTGTTCATGAAGCCTCTCCAGACAGCAGAAAGGAAAGGACACTGGATGTCCTCAGCCCACTGGGGACCACACTTGCAGAGTGGCATCACCTTTGCTGCCATGCAGGTGGGTTACAGCTTTTGGAGGCTGAGCGGAGAACGGCTGGTTTCCATCACTGAGCTTCTCCCTGCCCTTTCTGAGATGCTGTTGACAGTGTCTTGGGGGTTGCAGTCCACAGCTAAGTCCCCCGTCCAGCTCTGCTGCTGCCAGAACAGCTGAGCTCATCAGCATGGAAAGGAAACAAAACTGCAGCTCCTGGTCTGCTTTGGATGCAAAGCAGGAGACCATAGAGCCGTGCAGAAGACACACAGACCCCCGTGCCTCTCAGACCCATGCCGAGAAGTAGGAAGGTCTAACAGGTTTTGATGAGGTGGCACCATTTGCTGTTGACATTTCGGCAAGGGGGAGATGCCTTGCTTCCGTTTGGCTTCTGTACTGCTGCTGAAAGAGGCAGAGTCGAGCCTGCAGAGGAGACTGCCTCTCACCGGAGCCAAACAGCAGTGTGCAGACTCATCTGGGCAGCCAGGAGGTCTTATCTAGTGCCTGTAAATCTCCACATAAATTTATAGCACTATATAAAAGCTTAAAAAGAAGGAAGAGGCCGCCGCTCTGTAAGGAGAGGAAGTGGTGAGGAAAGGAGTAGAAACGGGCTTAATTTGTGCAGTAGCCTGGAAAGGGTCCATAGGGAGTTTGAAAAGCAATTGTATTTTGGATCCTGAAATTAAGCAGCGAGCTGCTCGCTGTTTGGCTGAGGGTGAAGTGGTCAAATGTCATGACATGTGAGGGAAAACAGCAGCTTTCCATCCCCTGTGGGAGCAGTGGAGCGAGGGGTTTGGATGGGGAGGGAGGGCCGCTGCACCGGAGCAATGCAAAAACCAAACCAGACCAAAAATGAAAAGAAGAGGACAGGAGAGCACGGACAGAAATTTCAGCAGAAGGCCCAGGACTGCCACAGCAGCAGCAGCACACAGAGGCTCTAGTGTGGCTGGAGAAAGGAAGAGGATGCACAGGGATGGGGGTGAAGGAGGGGGAAGGAGGGCTGGATTATAAACCTCTGTCAGCTTAATTTCATTTCCCAGGAAAATAAACCAACTGTTTGTAGGCACACAGACGAGAACAAGGAGGTGAGATTCAGCCAAGACAGGTTTGTCAAGAACATACTGCATCAAATCAAATTAATTTCCTTGTGTGGTGAAATAATGGGCTTTGTGGATACACTTGAGGTTAGCAAGGCTTTTGACAGTCTTCCAAACATCCTCCTAAGTAAACTGGGGCAGCACGCTCTAGCTCGAACTCCTGCAACACCGCTGAAAATCAAACTGGAAACTGTACATAAGGATTTAGTTTATGGTTAGAAGCAGATTCTGCGAGGCCTCCCAGGACCTGGCGCAGTGCTCAGTGGGGAACAGAGATCACTCCTTCTCTGAGAGCCTTGAAATATTTTGAATGGCAATCTTCATGCTTGAAAAAGGTCTTTATTCGAAATGATGAAGTGGAGAAATGTTCATACACTCGGATGGGAAGCAGCACAGTACTACAGCAATAATGCACCAAGGGATGAGTGGCCAGAGACCACCGAGGGGACCTCTGGGAGAACAGGTCACAAACTGAGAGCCATACAACCGCACACCATGGCAGGGGGTTGGAACTAGGTGATCTTAAGGTCCTTTCCAACCCAAACAATTCTGCGATTCTATGGCAAAAGAAGGAAACTGGGTAACAGGAGGCATGAACAGGAAGAGCTGAAGCCCCAAGTGAAGCAAGCTGGCCACATGGACTGTCCCAGCCCAAACAGGGTGGACCTGCCTTAAGACTGACTGAAGGGAGTAGTCTGGAAGGGATAACGTGCAGAGAAAGACTGGGCCAGCTGTGAGTCAGTCTGAAGACAGAAGGACTGAGGCAGAACATGCTAATTTATTTCAAAGGTAGAAAACACTGCTGCCAAAGAAAGCTGATCTTTTGGTTCTCCATGTTCATGGAAAACAGGAGTAACAGGAATAGGCAAGAACTACAGCAAAGAGAGTAAGATAAAATGCAAGCGAAGCACAGCATGGATTGTGGGATCTCCATTTCTTGAGGTCTTCAAGTTAAGTGAATATGACTGGAAGAGCCTAAAAGGTATTACCCTCTTTAAGGGCAATAGATCTGTTAGATGTTCAAAGGCCAATAAGAGGCAAATACACATTGATGCAGTAGGGAAATAAAATGCTTGAGCACTAGCCCTTCAGTAATAACTCAGGGTTTGCAGCCTAATAACTCTGGGCAATTCGGGTTATTTTGTTTGGAACCTGGATGCCATAAGACTGGAATCTAGAGTTGGGATGAGTTTTACTACTACCTTCAATATAGCCAAGTTTTCACCCTGGGATTCCAGCTCCCTCCACCATCAACCACAACTCTCAATAATAATGTTTGTATCACCTGTTTTTATTGACTGTTTCTCCACTGGCAGACAGGTCACGCTGTGAAATGCCCAAGACAGCCTGGCCTTTTAAAATTACACACCAACATGTAAGGGCTCCAACAGCTTTCCCCATACCCGGAGGCACCACTGCCTGCACCCAGGTCAACGTGTCCTATTATCTTCATGTTTTGCTTTGCTGACATTTATGAATGCCACTGCTCAGTTAAAGAAAATTTTATTGGGCTAAGAAAGCAGGGTATGGTGATGTTCATTGCTGGTATAACTTCTCCTTTCATTCATCATAGCCATAATTAATTTTGTAGCATGGGTATAGGCTGAGATTTAAAGCCATCCTCATGAAATGAATTAGCCCCTTTTCTCATCTTATTTGGACTTCCCTATTGTGAATATACTCCAAGTGTAATAGAGAGGCAATTTATGAGAATGAAATCTCATCTGTGTCCTATTCCTTGCCCTCTCTCTGGTGATTTTATTATGCCAGGGTGCCTCTTCCCATTTGTTTAGAGGGCAGGCTGCATTCGTTATCGTAAGTTCAACAGGTTCTTTAGCATATATCAGTGCACAGCAGGAAGTGGAAACAGGCCTTGGATGCATGACATCCAACAGTCAAAGCATGCAGTTGGGCTCTGTGGGTGAGGGATGTTGCTGCACGTAGCATCTCAGCACCAAGGAAATCTTTAACGAAGGCTCACGGTGGTCCAGAACCCAAATCCCACTAAGCCATAGAACAGGCCTGGAGGAAGAGATGGAAGCAGCAACTTGTGGGCTTGAAGCCTTACCCGACCCAGCACCCCCCCCATCACTCCCAGCCTGGCAGGCAACACAGACGGAAACACAGACAGGGTGGATCAACTCTTCATCCAAAGAGGAGTGGGCAATTGCTGAACCTGGTGAGATTTAAAGCCATCTTTCTGAATTGAATTAAAGCTTTCCCTCATCTTATTTAGAGTTCCCTGTTGTGAATATAATCACAACAGTATGTGCAGAAAGCTGCTGACTTCTGGGAACAAGCATTCAGCTTCCAGGGAGCTCAGGAAAGCTCAACAGAAGAAGCAAAAGTTTTTGCAAAAGCAATAGAATGCGATGACAGTGCTCTGAGGCCCTGCTCAGGGACGCCGGTGTTTGCAAGCAGCTAAAGCTCCCCAGGCCTTAGTACAAAAGCTTCCACCTTCTGCTTGTGTCAGAAAACACCAGTGCTAAAAATTTCTCTGTTGAGGTGGAAGCAAAGGTTTTTCCATGTTGCTGGGCTCTAGGCTTGTCAGTTTGCAGGCAGTGCCTTAGTTACCCCTAACCAAGGGGTAACTATTCAGGAACTTAAAAAAGGCCTTCGGCATCAAATGATTGACGCCAAGCCTTTCTTTTTTGTTGTTTAAACATCTTGCACAGAAGAGCGGATTGTGGTGATCACACAGTTATAACTGGCAGACCCTCTTGCAGGAGGATGTAGCTGGAACCAGGGAGAAAACAACCATGGCCATCAGTGATGCCCCTGCCAGCGGCCCATGACCTCCATCTCTACCACTGCTTCGAGGCTGGTACACTGACAGACTGTAATGGCTTCTCTTAATAGTCTGGGATGCAGAGTACAGCAGCTCACAAAGCTGAGAGTGCAACTGCATTGGCAGTTTAAACCATCCTGCTGCGTGTCCTGAGAAAGTCTCCATCCACCTCAGCACTGAGTTTTTACTATGCACTGACTGCTTTGGCAGCCTGCGTGCAGACCTGGTGATACGAAGAGGAATTTTTGCTGGTTTAGTTTCAACTCAGTTGAAAATAAAGCTTAGCACTGGTAACTTCTCACAGATTTTACTTTTGGAAAGCGGTTGCATTTGATTCTCTAGAAAACTGGGATGTAGCTAATTAAAACCACACATATCATCCTAACATCATATCCTCACTACTGAACTTCTAACCTGACATAAATACATTGCATACTGTAACCTGTTTCTCCTGATTATTAACCTTGAACATGGCAACCTATAAATCATGAGTGAAACAGCTGGTGCTCAGCATTGCCCCAAAGGTGTATGATTACGATCATTTTATATATATCTTGGTATGCAGACATGAAAAATTCATTGAAGAGCTTGGTATTGTAAGACTTATTGTAATGAATTTTCTTAAAAACATAGATCATGCTTAAAATAGGTGTCTGCTCATTACAGTGCAGCCATTTGTATCCTCCTGAATGACTTGTGCAGAGCTTGGCTGGCTTCTTGCAGTCAAATGTAATTCCTAAACAAATTCAGAATGGTCAGTTTGCCTGTGCTTCAGGGTGAGGCTTTCATTTTTTAGCTTTATGCCTTTAATTCTATGGGGGCCAGGACTCAAACTTGCAAAAATATCAAAGGGATTATAGGTCTTTCCCACTGGACATTCCTCCGCAACACTTGGCATTGCATCCATCGCTACTGGGATTTCAGTAGCTGCCGTTAGCATTTTACCTGGGGGGATGATAGCTGCAGGGTCACATGAGGTTTGGCACCAGCAAACACAGAATTGTGCAACTGTAAACCAGTAATAAAACCAAAGGGAATAGACTTCACGTAAAATAGGACACAAAACCAGGATTTGACAATGAGCTTGTAAAAAACACTGAGTCTGCTGGCCCGGAGCTCAAGGAGCATGGAGAGTTAGTCCGGAGGGGGTTGGTTACCTGGTGACATTTTGGTCTTCAGGTCAGTGTCCTCACCTTTTCCATCCTCCAGACAGCCTCATACATACATACAGGCTGCACGCACTAAAAATGTGCTCCCTGATTTAAAACTACCCAGCACCGATCTAGTGAGCACCGAGAAGCCTGTGCCACATGTTCCCATCTTACACACATTTTGCAGGGAGGCTCTAACTGCTTGTGTCTGAGGTTGAGTGGCTGTTGGCAGGGGAAGGGAATCATGAGGGAAAGGCCCTGCACTTTGCTACTGATTCATACCAGCAGTTTACCATTTGCAGACAAAACCATTCTTTCCTGGTAGGGTACAAGAGGATTTTTCCTCCTCTGGTTCACCTCCCTCCTAAGGCTCCTCTGTCAGAAACCCTGCCTCGGGTGGAATGCGTGGAGAGCCTTCTACTGCCAGTCCTGCCCATGCTTTTTCCCCAGGACAACAGTGTTGATAAGGGAAGCTCCCCTTGCTCTTGCTGTAGTCTCTATTTGCAAAGTGGACCAATACAAGGACAACTCCATTAAAGACTCCTTTATTGCATTGCCCACATACCCCTTCAGTCTTCACCTTTTGCTGGAAAGGCATCCCTCCCACCTTGAACCAGGAAAGGATATCATGGTATTCCCACAGAAATCGCCACATTCCACCCAGGACTCCTGGTTCTGATTTTCCCCATGACAATTTTGGTTTGCTGCAAGCACAGACATCCTCTTGCACATTGGTCATCAGAGAGATTAGTGCAGATTTAATTTGCTTTCTCCTGCTCACAGCATATTCCCCCCTACCTCTCAGGAAAAGTGAAGACAAGCATAAAAACCAGCTCCACAACTGCAGATTAGTTCTGTAGCATGAACAGTAAAGGCAAGAAAACCTGGTAATGCTGCACGCAAATGTTGCTTGGGTCACTGCAGGCATGGGGCCTAAGAAGAGATCTAAAAAGCTACCTCTCCATGAGAAATAAATGAAGCACATGGCAGAGAAGCATAATTTGTTCCAATTTAGTTAAGATTCTCTTGGCACGCAAACTTGCAACTGCTTTAGGAAGACTTCATTAAATAGCGTGCAGGAAAGCCCACTCATCCTTCAGCTTGTACACAGTGAAACCTACTGATGAAATCAGTTTTGCAAATCCTATTCCAAATCCAGGTTAAAACCCATCCACCTCTGAGATGGTTGTAGTCAAATGCTACACATGCTTAAGTGCTGTTACTGCATAGCGTGATCCCTACTAGCCATCAGTAGAGAAGCTGATCCAAATTCATTAGAGGCATAGAAAGGGTGCCAAGAAGAGCTGACAAACATGAGGTATTTAGCAGCATGTACTGAAAACAGGCTGAAAGATCTTTTGGAGCTTGCCTCTTGTGGCTTCTAGAAAATTGCTTTTTTCCTTTGGATTAAATATAAATATACAGTAAGTAAGAAATGATGACAGCTCTTCATGTGGCAAGGGAAACTAATAGGGCAATGGAAAACCTTGCTTAAGTGAAACACTGCGTGTTTAAAAGCCAGCAGATGCCTTTTCTTTTCCCGAATGCTCCTTTTTAGTGCAGTTGTACAGCACCGGTGACAGAAGGTGCTCCTTGCTAGGAACCGGTGCTTGGAAAGCTAGACTTAAGGCCTTTTTAAAGCCACCAATTTCTGCTAAAAGCCCAGCGGACACTGGAAGCATCAGCTAACCACTTCCTGCTATCTGACAGAAAGCAGACAAGGCTGGAAAAACCAGGAATATTATCTTCTCTCCACTCATCCCTGATGTATCCACAAGCTCCGTTATTGAAGCAGCTGTAAATAAAGCCAAGGAAGAACTAGGGGAGAGCTTTTCAGCACTCCTGCATGACCAGGGAGGAAACCTGTTAGCTTGGAGTATTTTAAAGCTTCAGCAACCTTAATTTCAGACTTGCCCATCAGCAGAGTAACGTGTACTGCTAGAGTGGAGAACATGAAGCTGTACTGACGCAAATCCTGCCACTAAAACCAGTGTCTGAACATGCAACTTTGGTAACAGCGTTAGTCAGGTGAAGTGGCTCCACCGTCAGATGCAGGTATGGCCAAGGAAGTATTAAACATGAATCATAGAATGGTTTTGGTTGAAAAGGACCTTAAGATCACCTAGTTTCAACCCCCCTGACATGGGCAGGGACGATTCACACTAGACCATCTCGCCCAAGGCTCTTCACAGCCTTCTCTTCTCCAGGCTGAACAGC
>NW_009931233.1:0-214 GCF_000696875.1 Nestor notabilis
CAGGAGAACTGTCTACCCTGGATTTGGAGAACACTGAAGTTCTTAATGACTTCTTTGCCTGAGTCTTCACTAGCAAATGCTCAAATCACATCACCCAAGTCTTGGAAAGCAAATGCAGGGCCTGTGACAATGAAGACCTTAGGCCCACTGTAGGAGAGGATCAGGTTCAAGACCATCTTCAGAACCTGAAGGTGCACAAGTCCATGGGACCTGC
>NW_009931234.1:0-31489 GCF_000696875.1 Nestor notabilis
CTGGGAGGTGGGATGTTGTGGGAAGACAGAAGGCATTTTCCTGTCCCTGGCCAGGCAGTGCCCGTTGCCAGAGGTGCTGAGGGGCGTCTGGCAGGGACCGGCAGCTCACGGCCTCTGCTCCCTCTCTCGGTCTCACAGGGTCACCTCCCTCCAGCAGACATGTCGTGCTACAGCCCGTGCCTGCCCACTGCCTGCGGCCCAACCCCGCTTGCCAACAGCTGCAACGAGCCGTGCGTCATCCGCTGCGCCGACTCCAGCGTTGCCATCCAGCCCTCGCCAGTGCTGGTGACACTGCCGGGCCCGATCCTCAGCTCCTTCCCCCAGAGCACGGCCGTGGGATCCAGCGCCTCGGCTGCCGTGGGCAGCTCTCTCAGCGCTGCCAGTGTGCCCATCGCTTCGGGGGGCTCCCTGGGGCTGGGGGGCTATGGCTGGGCCGGGCCGGGCCGTGGGCTCTACGGGTCTCTGGGACGCGGCAATCTCTTATGCTGAAGCCCGTGGATTGCCTGCCCGTGCTTGAGTGCCAGCAGCCTTGAGGAAAGCCCTGGATACAGCCTAGA
This sequence comes from Nestor notabilis, assembly GCF_000696875.1. Lineage (NCBI taxonomy): Eukaryota > Metazoa > Chordata > Aves > Psittaciformes > Psittacidae > Nestor > Nestor notabilis. Next base: position 558 of record NW_009931234.1, read on the forward strand.
GGCCTCTTTTTCCCCTTTTGGTCTCCTTTACTTCATGGTCCCCATGAAATACCTACATGTCCTTCTTCCTTCCATGTCAACATGTGCAGGTGATACCTGATCACCAGAGCCTTGATTTAGAGCAGAAAAAGTAGCTTCCCTGTTGTGGAGGGTTTTTTTATTAAGATGGCAGCAGTTCTCTGAGGTTTACTCAGACTCCAAAATGCATTTCTTAAAGTCTCGCCTATTCCATTTTCCTCTGGTTTTCTCAATAAAGACATTGGGCATCTTCTTTGCAAGAGAGTCATCTTTCTTCTTCTCCTCTTCTCCAGTCCTAACCAGCAGACATCCAGAAGTGTTTCTCCCTTAGTAAACCTACAGATTTCTCTATAGTTACCGGGCTCAGGAGAGCCTTGTCTTTTGTCCCTGACATCCCATAGGAATGACTGGGCTCAGGAGAGCCTTGTCTTTCGTCCCTGACATCCCATAGGAATGGAGATTACCTTTGCATAAGTGCAAGGAGTTGGATGGCTGCATGCTTTCCCAAGTGTACAACCTCTTTATTTTCTCTGGATTTGACAAGCCAAGTTTTAAACAGATGAGCTTTAACTGCTCCCATTAGACACTGACCTCACACTGTGCCTCCTTGCTGGAATACTAGTGCATGGAAGGAAAGAGAGATACTCAACACACACACATATTTACATGCACAAACACGTACATGCACACAGAGTTGAATCAGGGAAATTTCTGCATGTGATAGAACTGTTCTGTATGACAAAAAACTTTTTTTTCTTTTCACAGCAAAGATAAATTGAATAGAAATTACAAGGTTGACATACCTGTGAAGAAGCCAGGGAAACTTCTGGCAGAGCACAGCCAGTGCTCTGCACTGCTCATTATGCTAGGTGCCCTAACGCAGCTGAAGTAGAAAATCAGACCATAAATCCAAAGTCCTGGGGAGTGCAGTATTCCTGATTTGGGCTTTTTTGTTCTTCTTTTACAGGCATGAAAAGTGCAATTTGGGCTTTTTTGTTCTTCTTTTAAAGATTTCAAATTGCTCCAATTGATTTGACAAGGAGATGGCTGAGGAAAAGCATGCATAGACTTGTGATCCACTTTTGTTCCTTGGAACTGCTCCTCTTGCAGCCTCCTGGTGCGAAGTGTCAGAGCCCAGGGGAAGGTGTCTGGGAACTCAGGCCCTCATTGGCTGTCTCCTGCCCCCATGGTTTTCTGGGCATGTGCTTAGAGGTAGCAGTCCAAGCCTACTGAGTCAGGTAGAGAGTTTCCTTGCTTCCCAGGATCTTCCTTTTTCTTTGGTTACCTATAACAGCAATTTTTGCAATGATAACACGGCTATGCCTGATTTAGTTTTGTTTTGTTGATGTTTTGTGCAGTATAGACATGCTTTTGTGTAGCTGCCAGTAACAAGTAATTACTCTGCACAGAATTAAATACTCATGCCTCCAACACCATGATGCAGTGTAGAGATATGAATGAATAAGGTACAGAATATATACATGAATTATATACTATGTGCAGAATATATAAAGGCTGATAGAAAGCTTGTGGAGCATATGCCTGTACTCTGCTCTAGCTTCTGGCTGGGAATACATGCCCCAAAGCTGGTAAGTATCATGAAGAGTATATATATGGGATCAGAAAAGGGGCACTAACTTCCAAGGCCATTTATAGAGAATAAACCTCATGTGTACTGGTTTCTAGACTTGAATTAATGTGGAGCTGAATTAAGCAGTCCTTGTAGGTTTTTTTATCAGGATGCTTACCTTTCAGAACATGTAGTAGGAACAGTACCTACCTACTGTCACACACCACTGCTGGGCATGTGTGGGAAGAGAACATCAAATAAATAATCCCATGGACAGAGGAGTTGGACCTTGAGCAGGTAGTGTGTTTGACTTGAACTAGATGTTCTTCTGTTGCCACTGTGTTTCTGATTCAAAAGTTTCTGGTTCTTGCATTGTGATCACAGTACTTTCCAAAGAGTAATTTTATAGTCTGTATAAACATAGGAATTATAGCAAATGCCAAACATATCTTTATGCAGAAACTATACTATCAGTGTGCTCAGTGATGTCAAAGCTATCAAAAGAAAATACAAGGAAAATAAATAAAACAAGGTTTGAAAGAAACAGAAAGAGCGCTTCTGAAGAATTTGAAATGTAAGTAATGTAAATGTATGTAAGTGCACACTCATGCTCTCAGACAGCCTTCTAAATCAAGCACCTCAGGGAACTAAGCCCTAGATTTCCATCAAGTTTCAGGTTTGGACACATGCTGTTTAGTCTGGTGTCATTTGGGACAGTTTCTGGAGCTCAGGAAAAAGGGGTTGGAAATGTTCAGACTTTCAGAGCTGGCTGAGGGAGAGCAAAATCCTAACTTTTGTTCAAGTTTCCCTGTAGATGACTTACCCTTTTATGGGATCTACCTTCTGAAGCATAACTATTCTTGTGTCTCTGGTGTTTCCAACAGTGATCTGCAGGTGGCAGTGCAGAACACATTTCTCTGATACCCCACCCACTGAGAGATTTAATGCGTTTGGAAAGATTTGGGTGTTTGGTTATTGTTGTCACTGTATGCCTCTGTTTTTTCCAGATGACTCAGGTAGTCTTCCTTTACAATTGTTCATTATTATTAATAAACATTTAGCATTTTATCAGAACAATATTGCATCTTGTTGCTTGTCTAGTTCTTCCAACTGATTTTCTCTTATTCTTGCTGTTACATTCCTTGTACCATTGCTCTGGTTCATTTCAAAATAAAGCAAACAAATAACTTCAAACTCCTGTAAATCCTCACTCTAGTGTGAACTTTGGGGTTGTTTATTTTCTCTTGTTGTTGTTTTTCTTCTTCTTTCTAGAACCTTGAATAAATTAAATTAACAACTCATCCTATTCCATAAAAGGAACAAACCAGCTTATTTACTGTTTATTCGAAGCTGATGCTTCAAAAGGAAATGAAGATAGATGAGGCTTTAGAGGTGATGGAAAAGCAGACTTCCTCTCTGCTTCTGCAGGTGACTTCTCAGCTCATTTGACTTAATGTTTTTACATTCTCCTGTGGAAACTGATATAAATTTCAGGACGCCATGACCGTTTTGCATTGGAAAACAGGTATTTATTCATATCCATCATTTACTATGGAGTATAGAATTGTACCCAGTGTTTCAAACATTGGTACGTTACACAATTCTGTGGTTTGGAAATCTTAAATAGTTCTTTGACAGGCAACTTCAACTTTCACAGGCAGGAATACATATCTTGATTTCTTGATTGCCAATGTCATTAGCTTCTAGAGCGAGTTAGGTTTATAACTATGTCTAAAAGTCACCTCCTACAGCCTCTTGAATAACCTTCTATCTTTTCCCACTCATTGAAAGCTAACACTGTCCTGATAACTGCAGACCTAACCATGAAGTCTTTGTTCCTTGGTAGAACTCTCCAGTATCAATGACTCTCTATCATTTGTAGACATCATTCTCTCATTGGAAATGAAAATTATAACATAGAATTTACGTAACTAATTATACAGCATGAACAGAAGTACTAAATCTGGTTGTCAAAACTTGCAGTTTTAAGACTGTAATACAATTTTTTGAAATAGCAAAGCAGGATTGACTTATGGTAAAACATTCTTTTCCCTAGAATCTCAAAAGGTAACCCGTAACTGTGATTATCAGGTTAACAATAAAGTCTCTCTGCAGGAAATGTAACAGTTAGATCTCTTGCCTAAAGTTGATATGGTCCTGAAATTCCTGGGAAAGAGGCACATCAGCTTTGCAGATGCCCAAAGTGGAAAGCAGCCGGTGGCAGCTAGAAGTGCAATACACCAGCCTGGTCTGTGTTCCAGCTTGCTCAAAGGCCTTTTCCTGACACATGCATACATTATTCATGTTGCTGAACAGTGATTATTTCAACTTCTTTATGGTAACTTTTTTGAAGACCTATTGTTACTGTTGAGTTTGTACAAATGTTTATGTGTAAAGTTATTTTACGGCTAATGATAAGAAATCGAGACAGTCCTATGACCAACTGCAGCTGGAGGCAAGATGGAAAGATAGATGTTTCTTTGTACAGTTGAATTGATACTGTACTGAGAGCTTTTACATGTCTGGCTGGCCTGTTGGACTAGATAGGTCAGGCATGCAAATCACACTGTAGATGCTATATTTACTTTTAAAGTTACCTCTGTCACATGGCTTTACACAGCCATTCTCATTCAGGGCAAGCAGACTCAACAAATGCAATGCTCTATGAATTTGCTAAAGGACCTTAATTAAACCTGTAATACAGAAATTTAGGAAAACACAAAAGAATGCTTTATCTCTACCTGGAGTCTTCATAGCCATAGTAAGTGATTCTGTTTTCTTTATCTTTTAGAACAGAAAACTCTTCTATTATGTGTAATTAGAATTAAAATATTCTGTCTAGTGTTACATTTTAGCCTATGTTTTGCTTCAAGGCAATAATTGTGCTGAAGTTTTATTATGTTTTTTTTGCCAACATAGAGTAATTCTAAATAAAAAGAATCCAGTTTTGGTCAGACCATGCAATGAATAGGAAAACAAACCAAACAGATAATATTACCCTGTTTATTTAATAATAGTAAGCCATTGGTTGGAAAACAAGCTTCAAGCCTTTGTCATGATGATTACTGAATTTTCTAGAGGTGAAAACATTGCTTATTTAGAGAAGAATAATTTGAAAAATAATGAATGCATATTATGGTTACCTTTACTCTCATATGGTCTTCTGTTTTCTGCAGAAATGGGTATTTTTGCTGTACTTGCTCTACCACTACTTCTTTTCGGGATCAGTGGAATTATTTATATTTACCAGTCAGTCAGGTGGCTATTGTCCAAGTCAGCTGTGCAAAACAAGGTGGTGGTGATCACAGATGCCATCTCTGGACTGGGCAAGGGTGAGTTGTCTCATTTCTTTGCAGTGTTAGAGAACGGAAACAGCCAGAGAACCACCCTCTAGGTGATAAAATGTGCATTCAGTACCTTTTATAAATTCATAACTGCCTGGATGAAACAAAAGTTAAGAAATATATTTCCAAACAAATCCTGTGTTATTTAAATGTACTTTTTTAGTCTCAGCCACAGGAAATGCTGGTGAACTTTTAGGAACTGCAGAGATGTCTGTTTATTTAATTCAATATAATGAGAGGTTTTATAAGCACATGATGAGTGTTATTTTTAGCATGTTGCTACTATGAGATCTTATTACATGGACTGTCACTGCAGAGTAGCTGCAAATCAGCATAAACAGGTTCCACCTTACTTTTTACATGTTCCTTTTCAGCCCTTTAAAGACTGCAATATTTCCTGCTCCCTCTAAATGACAGTGCTCACACCTTTTGAGGGACACCTTATGTCCCTGTGCATATGTTTGCCCCTCTATCACAGCATTACACCTCTTCCCTCCAACTGGGTTGCCTGCCTATATGTAATGGTGGGTTCAGTGGATGGAAGGAGAGGGTATGTGATAGTTTAGCTATTTATATAAGCTGATTGCCTGGCTGGCCAGCCACTTAACATATGCTTCTTCTTGGTTCATATTGCCTGCTTATAAAGTGCTTCCAGATTAAAGGTACTGCTTATTTACAGTCCTGCACTGGGCATCACTTGAGGGGCAGTAGATGCAAAGACAAATGTAGTTTGAGGCTACATCTTGGCATTTTCAATAAAGACTATGTTGGAAATCTTGCACTCCCAAGCAGAAAATAGATGGCAAAAGGGAATGCTCTTGCAGAATTATTCCTTAGCAGAAGAGAACAGAGACCTGCAACAGAAATATAAACTATGGTGGCAAGGAGTGCTCTTTATCAGAGCCTGTTAGGACAAGGTATGAACTAATTCTGATCTCCCTGTACCACCTGGGCGTGCCCTTTCTGGGACACTCTTCAGTTTCAGTTGAAGATAATATTGGCATGCATTTTCTCTGATTGGTTATAGTTCAGTATTTTGTTTGGAGAGGCATGATTTAGAGTTATCTATCTGAGATCGGATCTAGAATCATATCATGCCTGGAGGTTTTTAGACAAAAGTCCTATTTGGAGCAGGAATATCACCAGTGCTAGACCTGGTTGTGTGTGGCTTCAAGCCTTGGAAACCCCCAAAGATAAGGAACATTTATTGAACATTTCTCCAGCACTGCATGAGTCCTGGGAAGATTTTCCTAAGTTCAATTTCTTTATTAACCTTTCTTCATCTTTTTGTTTGTTGATTGGTTTTGTGACTAGCTGCTGCCTGTGTCTTGAGGCTACAAAGGCAATCACATCCCCCTGCCCCATCCCCTTTTTCACACAGATGAAAAAGGAGGTAACTCAAAGTAATTTTGTTTTATTATCCAAAACATATCTACTGCTGGTATCCCGGTATTAGAAATTATTTGCAGGCTTGAACGATTCCAAATCATGCAGAATTTACTGTGCAGTCCACTCATGCATATGTGATGGCCATTCCTCTAGAGCTTTAAAATACCAGCTGTCTGGCCAGCTGCTGCATAGTTGAGCTCTTAGGTAACAGCCAAATTCCTTTACTCACATGCAAGAATTTCCAGACTAAAGACAACATTCATCAAAGTTAAAAAAGAGAAACAAAACCTATGTTGATTAAAGATGTTTGCAATGGTTTGTGGTTGTTATTGAAACCTGATTCCTTTTTCATCTCAGTGCTATAACTCAAAAAAGTCTGGGATGCTTCTAGAAGAGAACATCATTAGTTTCCTTTTTTCCCTTTTATTGCTGTTCCCACAGTAGTGACTTTTTATTCATTAGGTTGCCCCAACTGTTAATGTTTATAGGAAAAATACTGTGTAGTTGTCCTTGTAGTGACAAATAATCTTTTGGGCTTTAAATCAAATATCTTTCTATGTTAGCAAAAAGAAAATGAAAATAGAAGTACTGTTGTAAATAATGAAAAAGATTACGTAAATAAAAGTCTCCAGCTGCACAGGTTTCCAAAAATAAGAGTGGATCCAGAAGTGCTTCCATACTGATATAAAAAGTCTGACATGAGCATTTAAGAAATCCAAGATGGGCATATTAGCATAACTGGCTTTTCCTGTGGGTATTGAAATCTGAAGAAAACACTTCTTGGAGGACAGACAGCTATAGGTGTACCAGGGTTGTACTGTCGCCCATTCAGCAAAAGCCATAGGAGCCAAGACAATTCAAACAGGCTGGAAAGGCATAAGAGTAATTGTAAGACCATATCCGTGTTCTTCCCATGCTGAATATGTAACTGTCAAACAGATTTGATTTATGGGCCAAATACGAGGACCCCAAGGCAGAGAGTTTTTTGGAAGACCTAATGAGGAAAAAAAAACCACAAGAAGAAAAAGAACTCTTGATTTCCACTCCTTCCAGCACAAATAACCCACTGTCAACTAATTGTCTGGTTGCACATCAAATCAGATATGTGGCACAGTGGGCAAATTATCAGTTGTATTCTCAGGCCTATCTGCAAGACATTGTCTATTTCAAGAAAGAAAAGGCAGGCAATTGTGTACTTTTCTTGTACACAGGAGGACAGACAACCTTGACCTTTCCTGGACTGAGAGACATAGTTTTGGTTCAACTGAGCTAGAACATGGACTCTGTAGCCGCCTGTAACAGCCAGAGGGATACAACTGAGAATAAATTCCCAAAAGATGGCCATGAGATGACCATTCTCTTTTTTTAGTCAAACTGACAAGACAGCGGGGAATGTGCTCTCCCTCAACACCACCTAGAGAAGAAAATAGACCAGACACATGCTGTCAAGATGCTCCAGCCTGGTATTTCATAATCTGGATTTTGTTGATCACATACTCCCATAATGACCTAAACTAATGAGTTAGCTGCAGTCTTCTAGACAGTCCTGGGATGGGATGGTGGGTAACACTGATTGCCAGTTCCTCTTGTTATGTGAGTCCCCAGTTTCAGAAAAGCATGATCTTAGTTCACTTGCATAAGAATGGGAGAAGAATCCTCCCCAGAGACCTAGTTTAAACTGGGGTGAACCCCTAGCCCAGAATGCCCCTGGCTATATGGAGAAAAAACAGTGCCAACCCAGCATATCCAGAAACCTCTCGGTGGCCTTCTCAAGGAGGCTTCAGGAAATGCAGCTGAACAAGAGGTAGCTCAAGCTGGATGTCTCTGCTGACTACTGGGAAGGTCTAAAATTCAGGAGACAAAGGTCTTGGGATGGATTACAAATGAAAGGAAGATACTCTAGAAGAAATGCCTCTCTCATTGGTGCTCCATCTGTGGGCCAGTGGGTGGGTTTTCTGTATTGCTTTCTCAGAGTTGTAGATGAGTTTCATGAAGGTAGCATACAAAGCTAGTTTTATTACTTACTGGGGTTGGTTGATTTCTTCTTTATACTGCAGTAGACATGAAGGTTTACAAAACCTTGTAGTTTGTATTGTAGCAACCTTAGTCATGTATTTTTGTGTAAGTTTTTCTTTATAGCAAGTGTGTCAGTAGATGGAGAGACTTAAGGAAGAAAGATAATCAGGATGATTTTTCTTACTCAAAACCATCATCCATTAACTGGCATATTGTTCTTTTATTAATTATATTTTTATTAAATCCCATGACTAAGCAGTACCATTGTGCTGTACCATTAATTGTGCATTATACCATTACAGTAAATGTTAACTTATTACTCGCATATTATTGCCATTTAATGCTTTCTTTTTTCTTATATATATTTATTCATTCAAAATTGATGCATTTTAAAGCATAGATTTAACGTTATTAGCAAAACCAGCATCCCATTTCACGCAAAATAAACAAAATCAAATTGTTGTGAATGTTATTGTTTCTTCTGAACATATTTCTCTCCTAGAATGTTCTCGGGTGTTTCACACAGGAGGAGCAAGGCTTGTGTTGTGTGGCAGGACATGGGAAAAGTTAGAAGCCTTGTATGATGCTTTAATTAATGTGGCAGACCCCAGTGTGGTAAGTATTTCCTAACTGCTTTGAAAATTCTGGTTCAGGTACACAAAGTGCTTTTAAATCCAGTAAAACAAGGTACATGAAACATGATTCACTGTTAATGGTGATTTTGGTCACCCAGGTAACACGTCCAACACAGTCCAGAGAGAGAGAGAGAAACCTCTGAAGGCTTTCAGAGCATGATGCCAAAAGTATAACTTTGAATTCCTGGTTTCTTGAGCTAATTCAAGGCAATTATTTTAAAGCAACTGAGTGGTCCTGCATTTTGAACAACCCATCCAAGGAGAAATGCTAGGCAGAGGAATTTGCCTGTTAATTTGGATGAAAGGGATCCAAAGGGTTTCATTTAATCACAGGAACTATCATCCATTTTTCACATAATTAGAGTGTTCAAAGAGTAGGAGATGGGTCTAAAGACTGAGTTAATTTTGAGTTTCTCCACTTCGGGAGAAGTCCCAGCTAGAACAACATGGGAGCATATGAATGAATGTCGTTTCCTCATTACCTCTGTCTGGGTCACCACACAAGTACACATGCAAAGTTCTCCCTGTTGCCAGATCTTTGGAAGGTGTTTCTTTGATGCTCATGGAAAAGCTTTCCTTCTGTGACTAACAGCTTTCAGGGCACAGGTGTTCCTGAAGGCATCACACTAATTCTACAGCCAGATGAACAAATAATTTGCTTTTGACCTTTTGGGTGTCGGTGTTTTTTTTTTTTTTTTTTTAAAAAACAAATCAAAGGTTTTGTGAGAATGATAAGACCCCTTTCTCTAGATAGCAAGGTAAATGAATTTGCAAGACAAGCAAGTAGAAATACATTTTTATGTAAGAGGTATTCTTTAAATAAGTCCTTTCTTTATTAGACATATGCACCAAAGCTCATACTTCTGGATATAACAGATATAAACTGCATTCGCGATGTAGCTAAAGAAATCCTGAATTGCTATGGCTGTGTGGATATACTGATCAACAATGCAAGTATGAAGGTGAAAGGAGCAGTGCAGAGCATTTCATTGGAACTCGACAAAAAGATAATGGATGCCAACTATTTTGGACCTATAACATTAACCAAAGGTATTTTAGTTTTTCTTCCTGTTTTGCTGTTGTCATTTAAAGCTTGAGATACAATTGTTTTCAAAGCCCTTGCAAGGCCAGAGACAGAATGACAACTGAATCTGATAATATTAGACCCAAATCTGCATGCACAATCCAAGTGAAGTCTAGAAGAAACTCAATTTCCAGCTACTGGATTTTGTGATATTTTTAATTGTGGTGTTGAGACAAACTTCATTAAAGCTGCTCTGCCTACACTTCAGACGTCAGTTTGTCCTGGGTTCAGCTATGTGCCATGTTATGGAATACCCCTTTGGCCAGTTGGGGTCAGGTGTCCTGTCTCTACTTCCTCCCAGCTTCCCCTCCTCCCTGGCAGAGCACGAGGCTGAGAAAGTCCTTGGTCAGAGTAAACATTACTTAGCAACAACTAAAAACATCGGTGTTATCAGCATTGTTCCCAGGCTGAAAGTCAAAAACGCAGCACTGCACCAGCTACTGAGAAGGAGAAAAAATGACTGCTGTAGCTGAACCCAGGACACATTTTTTTCACTAATTACATTGACGTCTTTTACTTACATAGCTATTTCTTTTATTAATTTTCTTCTTTTTTTCAGCTATTCTTCCCAACATGATCTCAAGAAGAACTGGACAAATAGTTCTAATTAATAGTATCCAAGGAAAAATAGGAATACCGTTTCGTGCAGCTTGTAAGTTATACGTAGCAAAAATGTACATCCTAATGCATAAATTGTGAGTATTCCATGGCACTGATAATAGGTTATTAAAAGTTCTAACTTGTATTCTAATTCAGTAAACTATTAATAAAATTTTGGCTGAAAAAAATTCAAAGAAGTGGAACTGAAGAAGAAATAGTGAAATGCTATCTTTGAAGTATAACTACTGTCTAAGGTACTTGAGGACAAAAGAATAACAAATGTGACAGCAAGGGTTTTTTTATGATCTTAGGAGACATTCAAGAAATATCAAAATTGAAGGTCTAACATCTGTACTGGGCATATTAGTAGAAACCATAATGAAGAAGGAAGTAGTATATAAATATAATAAATACACTGGTAGATACTAGCTACTGCTTTGTAAAGGGAGTCTCATGCACTTAATAGATTTATGTGTGGGAGTTCCAAAGGAGATATAGTAATTGTATTGTGCTTGGCTTTTGAGAAAATTTTTGAGGTCTTTCATCCAAATCTCCTGATAGAACTAAGCTATCCTGAATTATGATGAAAGGTCTTTGCATTAATAAAAGGCAAAGTTAGGGGACAGAAATAGAAAATAGATGTAAATAGGCATTTTTAACTGTGACAGAAGGTTATAGTGGATGATAGGCTCAGAATTAATAGTCTGTGAGACATCAGGATTGTGACTTATAGTTCCATGAAAGAAATATACAGTGATATAAACTGTGAGGAAAGCAACAGAGAAAAAAAAATCCTTTCTTCATGCCTTTGTATCAATCTATGCAGTGCCCACATCTTTAACATTGTGTGCAATTGTGGTCCCCCATCTCAAAATAAGTATAAGAACTATGAAAAAGGCTTAGAAAAGAAACAAAACATTGATAGGACATCTGAAATGGTTTTCATCAAGGAAAAAGACAATTGTGTCAAGATACATTGTATGTGTATAAAATCATCAGTAGAAGAGCTCATTAAGATACCATGTGTCTACCTGTATCTATGTGGCATGAAATGAAGCTACCAGAATAAGGAATGTGAAAATGAATGGAGAAGCTTCTTTCTATTCCTGGAGCCCACCTGACATTTTTTAGATTATATTATGCACAGGTTGACTTTCACTGCAAACCAAGTCAAATACAAGGTGGAGAAGTGCTTGCAGCTCTGATGCACTTAACACATAGTTCTGTGTTTTGGTCAAGGTTCACACACTATCATCCTTCTTTAGTACCATTCTGAATAAAAAGGCACCAAGAGTAGTTAAAAAAATTCCTAACATTCAGTTACTTTAACATTAATATTAAAATCATCTTAGATTGCTGCTGCAGGGCTTATGATTTTATATAGCTGTATCCATGCATTTATGTATCCAATCATGCATATGTTGTGTTTTGTTCTTTCTTTTAGATGCGGCTTCTAAGCATGCTGCTGTAGGCTTTTTTGATTGTCTTAGAGCTGAAATGGAAGAATTTGATATATCAGTCAGCACTGTGAATCCAACTTTCATCTGTTCATACCATCGCCAAGCAGCGCCTGGCAACTGGGAGGCATCTATCTGGAAATGTAAGTGCTGATACATTAAGAGAAACAATAGTTGAGGTCCATATAGCAGTATGGAGGCTTTTTGCAGAGGAAAGAAACATAGGAAAAAGAATGGAAATGACAGAAAGGATCATAGAATCATTGAATCAACTAGGTTGGAAAAGACCTTTAAGACCATCAAGTCCAAACTTTATCTTAGCACTGCCAAGGCCATCACTAACCCATGTCACTAAGGGCCTCATCTACACAGTTTCTGAACTCTTCCAGGGGTGGTGACTCCACCACTGCCATGGGAAACCTGAACAGGTTAGGGAGTAAAAGAAAAGAGAGACTGGAGAGATGAGATGAGCCTAGTGAAAAGAGAAGGACATGGGAAGAGACAACTTTATGTGAGAAAATAAATACACCGGGGCATGAGGAGTAGAGATACAGCAGAGCATGAAAGGTCCCAAGGGAGCGTTCCACTCCACTCAAGTGGTTCTTTCTTTCAGGGACTGTGAGGATTTTACTTTAAAACTGTAAAAAGATCTTAGGGATATGCTGATGAGGGAAAGGGAAATGGTAAGGGATGAAAAGTGCATAGGTGTGTAGCTAATTTGACTGTTTCACTAGCTGTGTATCTTTTCACCACCATTCCCTCAAATGTGTCTGACTGTCTGTCTGTAGCTCTCACTCCTCTCTCTTTGATGTACAGTCTTTTTCAGAAAGGTGGCATACGGTGTGCACCCAGTGGAGGTGGCAGAGGAAGTCTTGCGCACTGTGAGCAGTAAGAAGCAGGAGGTACTTATGGCCAACCCCATCCCCAGAGCAGCAGTTTACATGCGCACCTTTTTTCCTGAGCTGTTTTTTGCCATTGTTGCCTCAGGGATTAGGGAAAAGCTGAAGACAGAAGAGGAAAATTGATTTTATTAATGTTTTTTCCTGCTTTTGTCCTAAAAATGTTTATGTTTCTGTCGGTGTTTATGGCAAAGAGTTTATGTCAATGATTTCTGCTTCTCACTATACGTAGAATAAAGCAGGAGGCTTTATTAAACATGAACCAGTTAATGTCTCACTTAGTGATTCAGTACCACTGGCACACATTCTTCTGTGGGACTTCTCTTATTCTGGATTTAGTGAATATGTCAAGATACCATATTTGCATTACAACAGTATGGGAAAAATTCTACTAGAAACTCTACATCTGTTACAAGAGAGTGATTCCCAATCTAAATTGGTAGATCAAATTTTGGGGACCTGCAGCAATTTAACAGAATAGTCTGCAAGTGAGAAGACTGATGGGAACTTACAGGAACAAAGGGATAGAGAAGAAGGGAGACGTGAGACATCGAGGAGTAAAAATCAGCAAAAAATGGGGTCAGAGCCTGGATCAGAGTGTTCCTCAGATGTGCTTTTTGGAAGTACTTTCAGGATATGCAAATGGTGAGCCCAAATAAGGGCTTGTCTAGTTCAATAACTCACCTGCAACAGGACCCTGGAGTACATGCTTCTTAAAAGGTGGATTATAAAAATGGGTCAATAACATGGAGACACTCTCTGTATTACACTGTCCCAGGTTCTGGTCATCTTCTACACAGTTTGAAACAGAATCTATCTCTGCATCTTGTTAAATGACCAATTTTTCTTTTTTCTTCTTTTTTTTTTTTTTTTTGAATTCCTATTTGAAGCATTCTATCCCTGAGGAAAGGTATTAATCATATATATATATAAAGACTTCCTTATATTTACTTTAAACCGGGTGTCAGATAATATTCTTTGGTACCTCCTATTTCTTTTACTGTGAGAGACAAAAACAATGGTATTCAATTCACTGACTCCCAGTCATCCAGGCCCGTCATACTTTTACATGCAGTAACCTGTTTTCCAAGTTGGAGAGACCTGGCATCTATTTAGTCTCTCTTGTTGAGAAGTCTGAATTATTCTTCCTGTTCTTTATATCTTTTCCTGGTATAGCTTTTTTTAATTGTTATTATTTTTCAGATGGACAGGCCACTGATGAATGCAGCATTTAAGAAAGATAAACAGTCTGGATTCACAGACAGGCATACAGATGCTTCCTGGGGTTTTTACTTCTTTTCTTCTTTTGCATGTCTTATGCAAATTCCTGATCCTGAGGTATTTTTCTGACTGCTACTGAGCATCGAGTTCCCTTGTCCACTCTGCTACATTTGATACGTAATCATCACGTCCAAACTAAGCATGGCCATTACTCATGTAAACTGTGTGAATTTCACATACTCCCAAAGTTTTCTCACTCCTAGTCATTCTAGGCTTCTCCTCCCTATCCCATTTTCCAAGTTCATGCTGAGGACTTACCCCTTTCTGTCTCATCCTGTGAACTGAACAAGAATATATATAAAGATAATACAAGGGGGCCTTGATTGTCAGTTTTAATCTAAGATCTTAAATTCTGTCTCCCAAACCTTACCCTGGCCTTTCTTCTGCCATAGGTACTCACAGGTATCATGACCAGCTACTTTTTTGCAGACACTATCAAAATGCCTTGTTTGCAGAATACCTACAAAAGAAATACCTACCCAGGAAGCATGCAGCCAAACTACATTTGTTACTACAATAAGCCCCATTGCTCATATAGATTTCAACACCAGCTGCAATTTTCTACCTCCTTCTATCAGCAAGAGTCACCAAACATGAAAGGAATTCTCAGTGCAAGAAAATACATGGTTGTCATCTCACAGGGACGCTAAACTTTTCTTGTGCCTCTAATTCAGTTGCTCTGGCTTCAAGAAACATGCATGCATCTACCTCTCTCAGGAAAGCAGTTAAATCTACTGAGAAGTAGCTGGTTCCTGCAGTACCTGCTGGAGTTCCATCTACTTTCTGTTGTAGCGCTGGGCTTTTATTGTTTGTATGACTATACCTCAACTGTGAAGTCAAACACCCACTTTGTCCAAAATTTACTTGCTCCTCAACAGAATTCTGCTCCCTCAAAAATGGGCTTTTGCTGTGGTCTCATTTATATTTGTGTCTGAACCTCTGCAACATCCAAGCCCTTCACAGCTCCACAGGAACAAAATATGTAATAACTGGGTAATTTCATCAGAAAAAGATCAGAGAATCACAGGGCGTCACAACTAAACATGAATGAATATTGTCTTGCTTTGTTGTAAAAAAACAAGTTGGTTGTGTGTTGAAATAAGCTGAATAATCCTTCTGCTCCATTTTGCACTTTCCAGATATCAGCAGAAATTCTTCAGTGATTTTGAATATTTCACTTTTAAAATGTGGAACAGTTCAAGAAACCACAGTGAAAAGTAGTGAGAGTAACAAAGGTAAAATCACACCTATGATCTGCCAAGAAATTTTTAAAGAACAGATGTATTTTAATATAGAAAGTAGAAGAAAGTTGTATCTAATCAGGTTTCAAATACCTAAAACGTACTGCCTAGAGGATAGAACTACACTGCTCTCCATTTCTGTTGTAGGAGGACAATGTGCTAATATTAATGCAGAGGAAATTTACAAGGAAAGAATTTTCTGCAAAGAATAGTTAAGCACGAAGGATAAATACCACAGAAATTTTGGAATGCCTGTCTTTGAAAGCTGTAAAGAAGAGATTAATGAAACATCTGTAAAAAAGCAATGCAGCTTTAGTTTATCCTGCCTAGAGAAAAAGTAGGATTAGATGACCTTTTAAATGGGTCACAATTTTCTATAATTCTGTGGGGTTTTTCTCATATTGAGAACAAGGTTTCTCCACTGGTATTTCTGAAGTAGTATTTTTTCCTCCAGGAAAATCTATTATTTAATCAGAAATTTTCTATTTCTTTTGTCTATCTCTGCCTCACTGTCTGAATACCTGGGTATAGATGTTGCATATAAAAAATACTATGATAATAAGAATATTATGAGGTTAGTTCATTAAGAGATCTTTTCTGTTAGCCTCACTCATCCATATTTTAAGCTATGTAGATTCTTTATTAATGCTAACTTTCATAAACAAGGATGAAACCAGGCCTGCAGATTTAGTTGTAGAAATCATAGGAGCAAGATACTCAACTACAGCTCTTTTAATTTTTCTAAACTTCTCACACATCTGAAAGTCACATAGAATCATAGAATGGTTTGGATGGGGAGGCACCTTAAAGCTCATCCAGTTCCAACTCCCCTGCCACAGGCTGGGACACCTTCCACTAGACCAGGTTGCTCCAAGCCCCATCCAACCTGGCCTTGAACACTGCCAGGGATGGGGCACCCACAAAATGAGAAACTTCTCTGAGCTGGTCTGAAGTATGTGTATGGTGGCACACAATTTTCTGTTAATGTGTGCTGCAGCTCCACTCTTAAATTTAAGGAATTTTGTGGTGAAATCAACTGTATCTTGGTGCTGGCTAAGATAATTTACATTGCTGGACACAAAAGCCCTTGAAGTAAAGAAGAATTTTAAAAATGCTAAGACAGGAAAGTCTTAGAACTGTGGAGACTCTTGTCTAATTTCAGACATCTGTCCTAGATATAGCCTACCCAGAGCTAACCTTCCAGTGCCCTTCTTAAGCAGTGGAAAGAAAGAAGTGATTTATCAGACATACAGCTTAGGATAGCATGAATTGGGATGGGAACTTTACAGTCTTTTCAATAAAGAATTAGGGTGGAAACTCCTCTGAAATTCTAACAAGCTCACATACTTTATATTAGTATTAGAGACTGATTACAAATCAGAGCATTGGAGAACCTATGTCACTGTCTTTTTGGAACTGAGACACCTTTTCCAATACTAAGACATCCTTGAAACACCCATGGAAATACAATTTATTTATTAAAAAAAAACCCCTAATGCTACACAAGTATACATTTTTATTAATTAATACTGTTTTATTCTGATCTGACATTATGATTTACAGGATGCCTTGAGGTACAGTTCAAATTTACAAAACTGAAATAGTGGCCAAGTGGCACAAGCCTTTTATTGGAAGTGCAGGGTCCTCTGTACTGTTGTGAAACGAGTTCACATACACATTGCAAGCTTTCTCTGGAGATGTATGATCAGGAAACTTGTATTTAATCTTTAAACTCCTTCCCAGTGTTTTTCTTTTGTGCTTGAATTCCAAAATAGTTTTTGTGTATTTGTTAATAGTGGTGACAGCTGCAGCCATACAGCAAGCGAAGGAAGCCCATGCGAGGCTATAAACAAAAAGGTTTATCAGAAATTAGCAGAATGTTTTCATATCCATGTCCTTCAATTTTATTTGTGAAAATAATGCATACATGTGGTTGTATTCAGGTGTATTAGGGAAAAAGGAGCATGGTAGGGGAGGAAGAAAGACCATTTACATACCTAAACCTATATTTTAACATCTACATGTTTACATTTAACATTCCTGTTTAATAAAACCCTACCTCCAATTTCTCTGTTTACTCTACTCAGGGTTTAATATCAGAAAAAGGAACTATTAAAAAAAAAAGGATGTATAAAAAAATTAAAAGGTGTAGTTACTGAGACTATGAATCTCACAGGTGATGTATCACTGAGATGTATGCGTGCCAGTTATCCAAAAGGGTTAAAAAGAAGAGAGAAGGCACAATGAAGTAGCTCAGTAAAGCAGGCTTAAAGCACTGAATTGCGTTCCTGAGAAAACATAGGTTGTGACTAAGCAGAAAGAAAAGGACATCAACTCTGAAATGTTCGAAGTAAAACCATAAGAAGACAATAAAAAATGAAGTTGAGGTATAATTTGCTAAAAATGTGTGAACTCAGACTACTGAGTGAGCAAGGAGTGCTGGAGCTGTAAAAGCGACATGTAATAATAAGGCCGCAATGGAATGTATTAGAGTTCATTGTGGAGGAATTTGCTCATTGGAGCCTTTCTTAACATGGTAAGGTCATGATTACCTAATGAAACATGTGCTTTGGTGGAGAGATCAGTTTAAGACACTCCTGTTTATCTCTCTTCTCCCTCAGAGCTGTTTGTTTCCACATCCCTGCTGTAGTTCAACAAACACATTTAGGTTTTTAAATATATATTTTTAACATTATTTTTATCCAGGATTGTTTTCCAAGGTGATCAGACAACCAGATGTATATAAAGAATTTGAGGGTGGTGGAACACGGCATGTGAAGGCCACCTAGAAGTAGGAGGACAAAGAGCAGTTTAAGCAATCTTTGCTCCTAAAGGCAGTCAGACTACACCCTGACTAAATCTTAAACATGAGGAGCCACAGAAGAGCTCTTATAACAAGCTGCAAAACTACGGGCAAATCACCAGACGCTGGTAGATTTCCCTCCTCATGTGAATGGAGCAAGAATGGGACAGCATGCCTACCTATGGTGGTATGTAACCTATGGTTTAAGCCAACCATGGTAGAGAAGAATTAAAAATTCAGCCCCTGGGATGAGATAAAAGCAGTAGGTCTGCAGTAGTCCTGACCCATGTAGTAGGCATTTTTGCCTAAATAACTGAAGTACAGTAACATTAGTAGACAAACTATGAAGGTGCTTTTCCTAATCCACCTGTTGAAGCCCTTTGAAGGACTCAGTGACATAAGGGTAAGGAACTGATTTCAAGAAAGCTTCTATAAAGGCCTCTTAGCAAATACTGAAAGAAATTAATCTCTTATGAGCAGATTCTCTTGTAGATCAATACTGTGTTACAAGAGAAAAAACGAAGGACAGAAATAAATGGCTTCCTTTGACAATACAGGAAGCACATCAGTGTGGTTCTTCAAAGTTTTTTGCCTGAAATTTTGGCTTTCCATAAAGAATTTGGAAAAAATGGGGAGTTCCCCATCTGACTACAGAGAACAGACGAAGGAAGTGAGCAAAAACTTGTCACTGAGAGAGCCATGAAATAAAGGGCACTATGGCTGACATGAAAATTCAGCTTCAGAAAGAGAGCATTCAATCTGAATTCTGCCCACAGACAAATAACAAAAATGGAAATCAAACAGGTCAACTCAACAAGGAAGCAAACTATAGTAACCAGTCATTCATCTGCATAAGAGAAATGCCAACAGAAGCTCAGCTGGATTATGGGTTTTCCTTTTACTGCATGGAGTATCCCATATGAAGTGTGTTACACCATTTGTCATGATCTGCCCAATCTCCAGCTTGGAAGCACTGACCAAGCGCATCCTTCATCCCTCTGAAAGCACTAGAGAAACATTTCTACACACAGGTAACAATAGCTTCAAACAAACTGCTGCTGCGTGGGAAACAGGCTCCTGGAAATGCACAGAGCAATGCACTGTGACCTTCAAATGAGATCTGAGTTATTAGGAAGTTAAAAAGTAACAGTACAAAAGACAAAAGAAACCCCTATTTCATTGCAAAAATCCCTAGCAAATCCGCATCCTCAAGACTGCGTGCAGCTGTAAGCTCCTGTTCAATAATGGTACAATAAAAGTAGAAAGAGCAATAGGAATGAGTGACAATGAGCTGTGATCTCAGCTGTCAGAGAAGTATGAAGGAGACAATCAATCTGAGATCTGTTCTACTGACCCAAAATATTGGTCCTGTTTGACTTTTGTCAATTGGTCCTATTCTTCTTCTGAGTCACACTTGGAGAAATAGCAGCAGTTTCCAGCACCTGAACATTCAAATGCTTTCTATTGATCAGATATGATGGATTTTCAAAGACACATCTCTATAGCAAAAATTCTCTAAACAGCCCTCTTCCTTAATAAATTCACCAGATCTCCTCAGAGGATGTGTTGCAATTATTTACAGGGCCAAAATAACATGGTTTTACCTAGGCCTGTTTTAAAAAAATTGAACCATTTTTTCTCAAATGGTCCAGATACAACAACCTGAAGCATATATCTGATAAGGAAAATCTCAGCCTAAATGGTTAAAGCTTGGAAGAGTTTTAAGCAACTTAATGCAAGACAGTTGTCCTGGGAGATGAGGGTACTGGATCCAGTGTGCATGGAGAAGGACCTCTGCTTTGTGCAGAGCAGTTGGAGGTCCCCATACTATCTAAAGGATGGCAAACACAAAATTCACAATCTTATACATCCTATGTAACAATTTAAGACAACTGAATGTGGAGAAAACCACCTGCTTATTAACTGCCTCCCCGAGAGTGAAATAAGGTAGACCCATTCTTTATAAATTAGGTAGGCATTCCTTGGACATAAAGTGAAGTGACTGAAATGTAATGGAAGAACCAAATATAAATCAATAGGTACCAATAGGACCAGCCATAATCCCATGTGTGAGGTCTCCAGTCTTCAGGACCAAGATTTACAGTCATTTGAAATACAGTTGTGTACATCATGTGAGCAACCATGCCAAGAAGACCTACAAAATATAATACCATAAGAACATTAGAAAATGTAAATTGAGGACATTCTTCTTTGTCAACTTTTTGCACTTGTCCTTTGAGCTCCTGAAGAATATTTTATGAAGTGTCTAAACTCTATAAATCACTCAAAAATACTGGACATAATTTAAGTGTATTTATGTGCCATGTATTTGCCAATACAATCACTAATACAGTCCCTTGACACACTGTACGCTAGAGGAATCAAGGGGAGCAAGGGGACATGCAGCCCATAGATTTTAAAAGGTAATAAGTTGATTTGCTCTCATCCATTGACAACTTGTTAGTAATTCAACACTGAGCAGAGATAAGCCATTACAACCAAGTATGAAGTAATATGCTAAAAATGGAAGACAGTTTTCATGATGACTCTCTACTGACACTCACCCAATTCCATTTTATTCCCTCATAAAAGCACTATTTTAATTTGGCTATTGCTAGTTTAATATTTAGCATGTTGCAAATAAAAAAATCCCAACAAATTATTTGGAAGAGTATGCTATTTTTTTATCTTTGACAACCAACCTGACAATGAAATTAAGACTTATGAAAAGAAAATAATGAAGTTAAAAATAATAAAAGCTATAAAAATAACATATAAAAATAATAATAGCAAGAAACAGTTAATTGAAAACAGTATTTTCCATAACATTTTGCAGCCTCTTGTACTGTATGTGTCTCCATAGGTATTGTAAGAGTTTTGAAACTTGGACACTGTTATTAATTTTCAGGTGGGAGTCTGTCAATGTTAGATTTCCTAGATGTAATAAATTGAGATCTTTAACTGTACCTGCTAATACGGTGACTACTGCAGAGAAGGCGTTGATCTTTAGCCCATCAATGACAGTGCTGTAGTAGCACATTTCTACTGACATAAGAATGACTCCAGTCAGAAGCAAAATGATGTACAGAAGCTCTGTGACAATAGACAGCCATAAAACTCCTGGAAAACCCAATAAATAGCAATGATATTCTATGCAGTTATTTAGTGTTTCCACCATTTCTTTCTTCTTCATTTATATTGTTTAAAAATGTTAAACAAAAGCTCAAATCCTGTGAGGATGCTATTATAACATTTATAGGAAAACTTGGAGGTCAGTGGCCACCCTAAATTTTAGTTCCCTCTACTGATTTGGACATTTAGTGGAAGAGCACTTACAAGCTCCTGTTATACGCTTGAGAAGCTTAAAGTACAAGGTGGAGCAGCATGGTTTCACACTCAGTAGCTACCTTAACATTACCATGAACCAAAGTTAATATAAAAAGAACTACTATCCAATTACCTACTTATTGTCACAGCTACTGAGTCCAGAGAGAAGTGTACCAAACCAGAAGTCCATGCTACCCAGGTAACAGACTGCAAAGCCGTGCACACAGCCATATGGCTTGAGGGTCTAGTCATTAACTAAAATCTTCCCATAGGCTTAATTTTCCACCAAACAGGATCTTGAAGTATGAGGAAAGAGGAGACAAGACCTTACAAATCTTGACTTCCAGTACTGATATTCAAAGTAATTTTAAAAAACATTCCTATTCAAATTAAGTGTTTTCAAAAGACATAGATTAATATTTTAAGCCATGTGGACTTAATTTTGAAGTTGACAAATTAAATAAAGGACGAAAAACTGTGTGTCATTAAAGCAAGCATTTTTTGTATCAAAATACAGAATATTGGTATTGGTTAATGTGATCAGGAAAGTTTTATTTACACAAATTATGCATATCTACCTCGATTAGAAGCTGGAGTCAGACTGATGAAGCTTCTACATTTCTCACCTAAAAAAAAAGAGTTATTTTAAAATAAAATTCACAATGATTTTATATTCTGTAATAACCTAAAGAAATAGATTCATAAGAAGCAGAAAATGCAAAACTTGACATAAAAGCACAAACTGAGATGATCAGGAGCAACTATTTCTGATGTATGTTTGTACACACAGAGTCCCTCATACACCAACCTGCTCCTGAAACTTAGCTACATAATCCTTCCAGAACTTTTTTTCAAGGCAGGAACAGAGTCTGGGAAATATAGAAAAAGGCCATGAAATTATTTCCAAAAGGTTGTAGCTGTAAAATCAAGAATGGCAAAACCAACAGTTCATTTGAAGACTTCTCCCTACAGTGACAAAGCTGCTGCTCACACAAATTTCTTCTAAGCTTGATTACAATTTATTTCCGTAAGCTTTGATTTTCAAACTCATGTGACCTCCTGACCCTCCCCCCAGATGCTGTGAACAAAGCTCTTGGAATTAATTCTGCTTTGCTCTGAAAATACAAGGTAGTTTTTTTTCAGCCACTAAGTTGGAAAATAAGAACTGCAGTAGTGCATGCATAAATGAAAAAATCTGTATCCACAGCAATCACCACCTGAAAGATGTCTTTTGGACATGTATCTTGCTCTGATTTTTCACATTTACCCCCTTAAAACTGCACAGCTTACAAGACTTTGTGGTAGAACCGGACTTTAAGGACAGGTGATGTGAAAATATTTGCATTTTAAATCACATGTGAAAGCTGATTTGATTTCTCTGAATGATCTACTTGTCATTTGTAAACTTGTCAGAATATAAGGGGAAAAACTTAGTGCTGATTTACAATAAATGCCGTATTTCTTGAAGGAGCTAAGCAATTCTTTTATACAAAGATCGACAAATAACTAGAAGCTTTCTTTAACAGCAAGCTCATTTCATTCTACTGACATTTACACACGCAAAGTGAAACTCAAATGCCACCACTCATGATTAGTAAGTCTCCAGATTATGTTTTAGCAGGGTGAAAATAATCTTGTTTAGTTTTATGAAAGGTAGGAAACAACTATGCTGACTAAAGAAATAACTTAGATCTCACAGATTTAATTGCTCAAATAATTTTTAAAATAACAAATCACATTGTGCTTTCTTATGTTGCCATAGGGAATCCTCAGCAATTGTTCAAGGCAAATATGTTTGGTTTTGTCTAAGTGGCTAAAAACATCAGGAAAATAAACCACTTTCCTGGTAAAGTAACTTAATAATACTAATACTAACACTAACACTAATACTTATACTAAAAAAATAATCTGTACTTCAAACTGTCACCTTAAAGTTTTTGCAGGATTTATTGGGAATTTTTTAGGAATTTACTAGATAGTATCCTTTAAGATCCTCCTTCCCAGGGAAAAGCAATGTTTAAAAGATACTTTTTCCTTTAGAATACATACATTGCATTGCAGCAGAGGAAGGTGACACCAAACAAGTAGGAAGAAATTAGATTACTTTTTAAAGTAAACTTACAGGGGTTTACTCACCTTCTTCATTTATAATTTCTTCACAGGAATACCAAATTCCAGCATGAAACTTTCGATCAATGAACTTGTCATCTCCTGTCTCCCAAATATATTGCACAACGTTGCTATTGTTGGCATCAGGGCTATTAAAGCGGATGCAGTGATCCCCTTTGCTCTTTCCTGTACAGAAAGGTTTGGCAACTTTTCTTGTCCCTTCACACCAGTAACTACTACTGAATGCTGTGATGGAGAAGATTAAAGAGAGAAAACTGAGAAAAAATGCTGCTGGGGCTCTCCACCGTCTGTCTGCAGCTGGGACTGAAACTGGCATCCCCCAGGACTGCACTATCAATTACTCTAGGTAGAACCTTTTACAAAGCTATGTATGTATCTGCCTGGTGAAGCATTGCCTGTATTTACCATCCCGATCTTCATTCCTCTCAGAGAACTATTCCAGCTTAGCTGTTAAGACAGAAAGCAGAGATAAGGGCATGGCCAGAAATCATGTGGCAGGAGAGATTAAGGATATAAGGCAAAGCTGTTTGGCTGTAATGTCTTGTGAAAGACATATGAGGAGGCAAGACAATAAATTATAGTTTGCCCCATGAACTGCAGGAATAAAGATACACAGAAGCATTGAGTGTACACAAGTATGAGATCAGAGAAGCTTTATTTATACAAACAAAATATGCATATTTACCTTGATCCATTTCTCAGCTAAGAAATAAAATCCTGCAGATCCAAATGCTCCTGTTACACTGAATGCTGATTTAATCGAATACACGTGAATCTTACTATAAGGAAAGTCTTGAGATAAAACAGTTGCTAAGTTAGAGAATTTGACAGCATTATAGCACTTCCCAAGAAGTGATGGTGACTGCATCTGTTCAAAGTTCCACCAGTGACAAATGAAAGTCATAAATTGCATGACTTCCCTATTGATGGGCTTCTAGGCACTGTCCAGTCTGCCTCCATGAACATGTAATAGAACTTTCGACCAACTTAAGTTAAACAGTAGAGAAAAAGCTGAATTATGCTTATTTTGTCTGCTCAACTGTTCTCTGAAATAGCTTTTTTTTTTCCCTTCATCTAAGAAATATTTCTCACTTTGACATGTTATTTATGTTGATTTTCCTGCCTGTTTGGCAATGCAAGTAAATGAATCAAAGAAGCAGAAAGACCAGGAGTGTTAGTAAATGACTGCTTCATTTAACAACTGTAAGGTCAAAACTCGTGCCCAAGGGAGAGGGATACCACAGGACAGACACTAAAATCACATATGTATCTTTCATGAAAATCATTCTGATTTTTAAGACAACTCTCTACCATAAGATGTCAGGGTTGGAGAAGCTTGTGGCTAGACAAGTCCCAGCATGAAACTCAAAGAAACAGGATAAATGCCTGCTTTAGAGTTACGAAGACCTCAGCTTGAAGACCTGGCCCGCAACAGAGTGAAACCCAAGCAGGTATCTGGACTAAAAAGGCAGAGCAAGTCTCACAACCCAAAAAGCAGACTATAGGTTGAGACAGTAGTTATTTTTCCCACAGCTTTGCATTTTCACAAGGATCTAGCACTTGGGAACTCCACTTGAAGCCCCTGCGAATTGGATAGCATTACAAACTGCCCAGTACATCTGAGAACAGGATGGGTGGGAAGGAAGGAGGGAGGGAGTGAAGTCCTTCTAAGGATTAAGTACCTATGTATGTTTCTGTTCCCAGGAGTAATCACATAGGGCTATAGTCATAGCAATACACAGGTGAGGAGTTACTTAGAGGGGCTTTGAAGTGCCCTCTCTGATCCCCAGAGTTGCCCTTTGGTGTGCCAGGGTGGGATATGTATACTGACACATCTAGCCAGGAGGCACAGTAGCACAGGGTGGCCAGTGCCCTTACTGCCAGGGTTCTAGACTGGGCTGGATGCATTTCCACCCTGAAATCCTGGTCCCCGGAGCACTTCCATACCCATGTCCCAGTACTCCTTTTTATTACATCCAGACTTTATGTAAATATGAGACATGGGTATATATTATGACCCTCCACCTCCTGGATTCCTCCAGAAGAAGAAAGTTTGGGCATGTGTGTAGAGACTCAGGTCACACTGCTGGTGGAGTGTGCTTCAGGGTGTATCTGCCACACAGTTTGGGTTTAGCCTATATTTGGTATTCAAAACTGGACTACTGGTGACCTCCACAAGTCCTAGTGTTGTACCTCTGCCTGATCTCCATCTTAGCTGCTCTGGATGCCTGTGAGTTCTGGGAAGGGCATGCAGAGCTGCAAGTTTCACTTCTTTCGAAAATGGAGGAGGCAACACCTTGAGTCTCCAGATTGACGATTTGAATTAGTACAACCATAAGCTTGATTCTAAAACTATTATATTATAAATGGTTTGATTCCCTGAGCCTGCAGAATACATAGTGTTTTCAGGCTTTTCTCTGCCACTAGAAAGTTTGTAAACTATTTTTAGAAAATTAAAGCTAAATTTCATGGGCAGTTTCTCCAACCTCACACCTGAAGCTGTGAAAAAAACACTGAATGTCACAAGAACTGTAGTAATACCTTAACCACTGGTAACATCATTTTTTGTACATTTAGATCCTCCCTGATCCTGCACTGATAGTGCATATTTCACAAAATAATGCTCAGAAAGGATAAACCCAGCTATTACTGAGCTGATTCCTGCAAAGCAAGCTTCCTACACAAAGTTGTGTTTCTAGGGCATCTTTCAATGATTTCATGAGGTGTGTATAAACATATATATGTATTTATGGAGCTGGACTGCATTCTTGCAAAACCCCTGGCAAAATTCCCATGGAGTTTCAGGGGAACAGGAACAGCCCTTTAATGTTTTAATAGTTTTCTGACTCCTTATTGGCTAACGGACAAGCTACAGTAAGCAGACTTTCTGTGAGGTTTAGAGTAAATTTTCTCTGCCTTTAATCAGAAAAAGCAAAAGGCAGTTGGAGCCGAGCAAGCCTTAGACACTGTAGTAACTTCCTCTCTTATTTGTGAGAAGATTCATGAAACAGTTACACTCATAATAGAAGATATTTCAACTTTTTTTTCATGGGACAGGGTGATAGAATTGATCTACAGTAGAGTGAAATAGCAGCATATTGGGGACAAATTTATTAGAATGGGTATGGTGACACTTTTTGGTCTCTGTTCCTGCATGGGACTCTGGTCCAGACTATCTCCTGCACCTGCCAGTTCTGTCATGATATTGTTTCTAGTGAAACAGGTAAGCTAATTCACTGATTAATAATGGACTGTATAAAAGTGGATTCCTATCACATAACATTTTAACCTTCATAAACAGCAAGTTTGTTTCTAAAGTAGTTCTGGCAGCAATTTATGTGTATTAAAAATTAATCATGAGAAGTGTTGATTGAGAAGTGGTAGAGTTTTGTATTAGAACTCACTCGAGGTAATTTATTAGAATTTTCTTCTATTAATGCTCATTCATACAGGGAATAAATTGTGTTTACATCTATTTATACAGCTCTTTTCTTACCACTATGGATCAGTACTGAATTATATTTATTTTTCCATTTTACTACCAAATATTAATACTCATGTGAATCATGTTTATTTTCTATTGATTTTCCTCTGTTCTGAAAACAACTTTGCTTTGTTTCCATTCTTATCTTTTAGCCTTTAACTTGTACAAAGCGTGAACACTGAATCTCACATTTGTGAAATCTGGTGTTACTGGTTTCATTCTGCACCTCAGCTTCTTATAGAAGGCCAGGAAATCTGTATGCAGTTTCTATTTTTATTTCTTGTAGAGATCTACTATACTATTAATTTCTCTTTTTTTCTAAATCTATTAAAAAAATCTGAAAGCTTACTTCTTTGTCTATAATGTCTTATAATTCGGAAGAGTTTCAGTGATATTTAATGACAAAATACCTTTATGTAATTCAAGGGAATTTTCATGTATGCTTTTAATCATTATTATTTATTAATATCAGCCCTGGTATTCGATAAATTTAAAAAATAATTACCAAGGTGTATTACATTTCAATTCATCTGAATAAAATTCATACATAGATTTAGGGTATTTCTACTCACTTCTCCTTCCTTTAGCTGGGTTACTAAGGAAATGGTTTTGCATGTGTACATGCTGTAGAAACTATAATTGTGTTCCTATTTTTTTATGAGGAAAAAGTAACAGGAGACATCTTCTGGGTGCTTTTAACAGAAAATATTCCTAATGCTTTTGTATAATTCAGATTTGGAGCTTCTCTTACATTAACGAATATAGAACTGAAACAACTCTCTGATTTGCGAGACACCTTAAATTTGTAGGACGTCTCTACCAAAGCACTGGTTCCATCAATGCTAACAGAAAATCTCCCAATTACTTCTGTGAAGTCAAAACTTCACAAGACTATAAATCACAGTGAATTACTTTGTCATAGGGATTCCTGTAACTTGTTCATTCTATTGCTTTCTATTGTATTTAATGAGACAGAAAAATTTAAGGAAACACTATAAATCAACATATCCAGATTTTCCAACAAAAACCTACATAGATGTGAAAAGTATCTATCAGAATAAACCAGGATCATGGCTGAAATAATATGTAAATAATTAAGTTCTTATTTCTAGTTTATACCTAAGTAGATTCATTTTTTCCTGTCCATAATAGCATAGTCTGAATAAACAGAAACAATTCATTTTACTGTTAACTTAGTATAAGAAATTAAAAGGTTAAAATCCTAATTACAGTTCAGTCAGTCATGAAAAAAATAAATTTAAACCAATCTGTTTGCAGCCTTGGAGGTCTGTTGTTATAATCCATTTCCTACTTGTGAGCTTCAGTCTATGTTTTCTGCTGCTTCTAACATAAACAGTGGTGTCATCTTGGTGCAGTCTGTGGGCTCTGAGCAGACCAAATGAATTGAAAGACCCTTCCAGAGAAGTTGGATTACATTTCAGTATGGGTGAACTCTGGTGTGAGTAGTGTACTAGGTGGTTCATCTGCTACCAGTGAAACTTCAGATAGCTTGAAGAAATGTCCAGGTGAGGGCAAAAGGTCACAGACTTTCTGAGGTTCTGCCTTGGACACTGGAGTTTGATTTCTTCCGAATCAGAAGTCCTGTTTAAATGCTAATGGATGAATGTCAACTGAAACATAAAACTGAGATGAAAAGCCATTCTGAGCTGCATGTTGCCACTGCTTAAGAACATGGTAAATTTATCTGAAAGCTTGTATTTCTACTGCTAAGCATGCGTTATGTCTAAATTTTTATAGTGCTGAGTAGCCCAAAACTTAGATCACAATAAAACCTCACTGGGATATGTAATCACAGACTCATCTCAGATGCAGAGAGCAATATACCTGTTCTTCCCAGGACATACCCACAGGACCGGGCCTTCTCCCACACGTGACCAAAGCAGGAAAAGCCTCCATGAACTCAGCATGGGGATTTCTTAGGCATTTAGTTTAATGATTCGGGCCACTCTAGCACTTTGGTTACAGCTTGCAAATTTATCACCATTTCTTTTGAGGTATGATCATCAAAGTTAGTCCTACTATCCAGCCAGGTCTTCACCAGGGACAAATACTATGCAATACAGGAGTACTGTCCTGTAATCCTTTTCAACATCCTCTGTTGCATGTACAACTCCAGAAATGACAAGTTTCCTGTACCACAACACTGCCTGCAGATGGTTCATGTAACTTCATTTCTACAACTAAATATAAGTTCTCATGAATTTATATACATCTTCCACCTGTGGCTTCTAGGAATAAAATGCTGCATTAGGTCTATCACAGTGCATGCTCTGCAGGAGAGGTTCATGTTTCCCTGTGATTTAAATGGCCCTGGTGACAGTCTACTCCCCTGTTAATTTCCAATCATCTGCCCATTTGTTGATTAATAATATAAATAATTTTATACGTTCTTCTTACTATATTTCAAATTAACTTTGGAGGTCAGCTGACAGCTCTTAATGTTTTTGTCAGGTGCAGCTTTGATTTTATATAGACTTGACTTTTCACCAGCAAGTCTTAAAGCATCTCACAGGTATTTACATCAATAGTGACCAGGCACTGGCTAACTGAGCTGCAGCTTTGCAGAAATTGGCAATTATCTAAGAAAGTGATGTGAAACTGTCATTTATACCTGAATTGCTTCTTACTCTTGTTGAGTGAGCTTCATCATGACTGTCAACCTCATCTCCAGGAATTCAACAAAACAAGCAGGTAGCTGCTGTGAGGCTTTCCTTGCATTTCTTTGGCTGTTTAATGCATTTGTTTATTAGATACTGGAGTGTTATCCCTTAAATCAAGCAGTCTTTCCACAAATGCTTCATCTCCAATGTCTTCGCCTCTTCAGATAAGGTTCACTGACCCGGGAGTGTCTGAAGAGTCTTCCCTAGCTCCCAGCACTTTGAGGCCTACATGAGGGAAATGTCAAGGCACTTTTTATTTTGGAAACTTGCATTCCTTTCTCATGGCTGCTGTAAATATTCTCTCCTTATCTTGCAAGCCCATCTGAGGAAGAATAATTATAGTCTTTCTAGCCCCTGGAATTTGAAGTAGGGTGTCTGAAAATGAGCTGAGAGACTAAAAGCAGAGTATTGGGTAGGCAACATTTTACATAACAAAAACATGCATGAAATAGTGTCTTCTCTTCTTGTTTTGAAAGTAAATAAGTATGGTTTTCTCTATTTTTCCAACAAACACACATTCAAAGAAAAAGATACAGGTAAAGTTCACAGCCATACGTTTTCCTGGTTGTTTATCTCAGCCCTTAGCATATCACAAAGCTCAGGCAAACCCAGGACAACCACATGTGTGAAAGGTAATTTCTAGAAAGGGTCTAGTCCACTTTTCCCTGGAGAGCTGAAAAACATCCTTTGATATAAGGATTTTTGCTTTTGAGAAAACTTATATTTAGTCTGCTCCACAAAATATGGTCATTACAGTTGGTAACATTTTCAATGAGTAATGAATTTTTCATGTTTGGTGACTTATAGTTACAGTGTTCTTTGACTACTTGCCTGCCTCTCAAAGCTCTGATTTCAAACCAGCTGGCATATTACACAGAGTCTGCTTAGACTGATATTCTTTTCCCTGGATAAATAATGATCAAGTCATCGTGATGACATTAAACTTCAAGCAGCATCTATCATCATCCTTTCC
>NW_009931234.1:31520-42038 GCF_000696875.1 Nestor notabilis
TTCCCTACTGCTTTGCTCCTAATTGGGCATTTCTTCAACAGCCCAAATCTAATGTGCCACCAAGCAATTCTGCATTTAACTCTTCTATTTTTAGCCATTCCTTTCCTAAAAATGTAATTATTACCTATGGCCCTCTTAAAGACCTCTGCACTCAGAGTGCTGTGCGATAAAGATGTGTCAGAAAGAGGGATATTTACTGAGAACAAGTTAAAATATGAGAGTACCCTTGGGACAATTGTAACCCTCACACTGATAAGGTGTATGCCACAGATGGCCATCACATTGTAAACACGTAAGTCACTTTATATAAAATCATTATTAAACTTTGTCTATAACTGGGACTTATTTTAACAGTAGAGCAGATTTTATATTACAAGTCATTTTATCAGTGGAGATTTATAGTGGAGACATATTTAATTCTTCTCCTGTGCTAGCAACTGTTGATCTACATCCCTGATACCACCCTTTCATGCTAACATCTAGGTCTCTTTCTTTTCTGCTTGTCTGTTTCCAGTGCCAATGGAATGACTCAAGGTGAGTATTTCCAAGCAGGGCTCCTAAGCCTTTTCTCTCATTCCTTTTCCGAACACCACTGTCAATCCCCTCAACCTCTGTGTTTGTTTTTTTCTGCAGCCTTACTGCCATCCATATCTTATAAATGCAGCAACCCTCACCCATACCATCTGCTAGATTCATCCATCAAAGCAAGTGCCCATTTAGACACCAGCACACTTTGTTTGCTTCATTTATGTTCTCAGTCTATCTCCACCTGGAAAAGATGATAGTGGGTGATAGGACCAGTAGGACTTTGGAGTTAGAGTGGATTGTTCTTGCTTTTAGGAGCACCTAAATGTGTTTGGGGACAGAAGCTTCCAGAACAGAGCATAGGGTGAGTAGTCAAAGAGTAAAGAGCCAAAGCAAGAACTCAGGAGCTCAAGATGTAGAAGCAGCCAAGAGGAGTAGTCAGCTCTTGTAATCACAGGATAGTTGATTTCCAGACACTAGAAGGACTCCACAGAATCTGCTGTCATTAAACTAAATCCAAAGTTGAGCCTATCTTCAAGGCTAGGCTAGTAAAAGGAAAATTGCTCTTAAAGCATTTTTATTTCTATTCTCTCTAAACAGATCACATCAATGCCAATGTTCCAGATCATATTGTACCTACAAAAGTACCTACAAAAGCTCAGGACATAAAAATCCATTTGTGTGAGATGTTTTATATGAAGAAAATTTTGGCATGGGTAAAAAAAAAAATAGTCCATTTCACTATGTGAGAAAACTTGAGGGCAAAGACTCTACTTCCCCCTGGACACAAGAGGACAGCAAAACTGTGCCCTGTCCAGGCAAAAAAGGCAACATAGTTGATGCAGATGGGCAAGCAAAACTAAAGCTTACGATTGTTTTCTCTTAAAAAAAAAAGAAAAAAAAAAAAAAAAGGAGGGGGGGGGGAAGAAAAATGACAGTGGCACAGTTGCAGGTGCTGGAGAAAGAAATGGTATTTGAAGTGCTGGGCAGGGGTACAGAATGCACCAGAGAAAAGGTACCAGTAGCTAAGCAGTATTGCTTATCCATTACTCTTTTATTCAATTTTTTCCTGCAATACTGAAACAGGAGTGCTTGATTATCTTAAAAATACCCCGAAAATAAACAGCCCTCAAAATTGTCATCAGATTCTAAATTAATCTAGCAGAAACATAAATACGTGGGACATACTGGCTGACCTTGGCATAAATCGACTGTAAAAAGCCTGGAAAGACTGTCAAATCTGTGAAGATAAGCACTCATCTTCTACAGTGGAGGACTGAAATGCCCGTGGTTTTGACGCACCCTCACAGGTTGTAGAAATCAAATATCTGTGCAAATTTTTTTAAAAGGGACTTTACATAAGTTGAATAGATTTCTGTGGTGATATAGCACCATGGTAATATATTTCTCACCCAGGCACAGACAGCAACTGAAGAAATTTCACTAATAGCTTCCTGGAGAAGGAAGGGCTCTATCTTTACATCCCCACTTGCCTACCATTCCTCCATTCTCCTCTTGAACTTCTCATAATGGAAAGAACGAGTAAAAGACCACAGGGTTCTAATTCTTCATCCTCACGTTCAGTATATTCACTCACAGGCCAAAGGATCTCTGCTGGAAAAAACCACCACTGGATGGAATAAATATAAACAAGAATGCTTGCAAATGCTGCAGGAATCAGCTGTAGATACTGGTAAGGAAACAAACAACACAAAAAAGCAACATGTTCAGTAGCATTGATTAATGTGCAGATAATCTTTTACCTGCTTTGCAGAAGTGTGTGTCTGTAAGTTCTAAATGCAGAACAATCAGTTGTAATGATACATGCAAACATGCAACCACAGAGTTAATGGCTCTCATTGTCCTGAAACATATTAGGTTCCTATGTGTAAAACCAGATCATATACAGAAATGAACCATTGAACTGCTGGTGCTGAGCTTCCACTGTGGTGAGGCACTGAGTGCCTGGTCAAGAGGTAGCTGCCACCCATTATCAGTAAGAACCATTCACTTTGGATGAAAAAGTCCACTTTTCACTTGCCTTTTCAGCCTGAAGGAAGCCAAACCCATGTGCCTGGAAACTATGCTAACCACAGGAGAACAGACCGTCCAGGGAAGAGAAGACATCTTCCATTTCTATACTTTAGAAACAGAGCCATGTCAGACAAGAACCAAAAACACATGAGGCAAGACAGAGTCTGATTTCTGCCCAGTCAAGGCAGCTGTGGAGCTGGTCTCACAGGACTGCTGATGCATTTTGTAGTACAGTCATTAGATTAATAAGATGAGAAACAGAGACCAGGTTGCCCCATGTTCACCTGGCACTTATAGCCATTAGCTTAAAGTCCATTATTTACTCTCCTGCCTCCATGGCTTTTGGAGTCTTGTCTGAAGAGGGCAGTGTCTTCTCCTGAGAAGTGGCAGAGGGAAGAACTGAGTCCACACCTCCTACTTTTGGCCAAGTGCTCCAAGTTTTATGCTATTTGGCAAAAAGGGATCTTCTAATCTGTGATTATTTCATTCTTAAGACTATAAACTCTTCTCATTGTCTTCAGAAAAGGATGGTTTAGTTTGAGTAGTTGGAAAAGTTCAAGAAGTAGCTGGGAATGAGGTCACTGCAGTCACCAAGGAAATGTTAAGAGTGAAACTGTCCTCTATGTACCTAATGGCTACGGGCAGGTCTCTGCTTCTGTGTGCAAGTGATACACTTATGGTCATCTTGCTTGGTAGCTCTCTCACCCGATCAACTGCACAGGGAGACTCCAGGATGATTTGCAAGCTCTGACATTGCTTAGTGCAAGGTGTTGGAACTAGACGATCTTAAAGTCCTTTCTAACCCTAACTATTCTATGATTCTATGACTCACTTTGCTAATGGCAGTTGCACTAGTGTGCAACTTTGCTGGCCAGAACATATGGTCTAAGATCAATGCGTGTATTTTTCATCACTCAAAATGCATTTAAAAGTTGGAAATCCATCCAAAGTATTGGCCTAGAAATTTAAAGGGGGGGGGGGGGACAAAAAAAAAAAAACCAACAAAAAACCCCCAAAAACGGTAAGAGAGATTTTCAAGCTGAAATTATATATTACCTTATCGTTTAAAGTTCCTTAAACTTTCCCCAAAATACTGAAATCCCTAACTTTCAAAGATCTTTGAAAAGCAAAATGAAAGACATACCCTGTGAGTCAAAGAAACGATTTTTAGTGATCACATTCAAGCACAGACTTTCTCTTCTTTCAACTGAATTAGAAGTTGCTGAAAATGAGGCCCTGGGACAGTGTGAAAGAAAACTTTTCTAGGGTAAGCAAATTTCTTTCACTGGTGAGGCACTGGCACAGGTTGTCCAGAGAAGCTGTGGCTGCCCCATCCCTGGCAGTGTTCAAGGCTGGACAGGGCTTGGAGCAACCTGGTCTAGTGGAAGGGGTCCCTGGTCTAGTGCAAGTTGTCCCTGCCTATGGCAAGGGGTTGGAACTGGATGAGCTTTAAGGTCTTTTCCAACCCAAACCCGTCCGGGATTCTATGATACTAAGATGCTGGCAGTAGTCTAACAGAGAACCAGCATCCCAGGGCTCATGAAAGGTGAAATATCTTCCATTTACCAGCAAAAAGTCTGTGGCATGTACAAAAAGACCATGAGAGCACAGCTGGAAGTTGTCTGTTATATTTGGACAAGAGGCCTTTGAGCAATACCCTTATCTCCTAATGAAGCATGTAAAAGCTGCTGCTGCTGTTGTGTAGACCCAGGGAAGAAAGACAGCAGCCATTTCTGCACTTTGCACTGAGCATTGCACAGTGAACGCATAACGTTCATCTGCTACACCTTGTAAATACCCTGGAGTAGCTTGCAGGTTACCTAGAACAGTACACAACAGTTTTCATGACTGCCCATTGTCTAAACAACTTTGTGTAAAACCTGTATTTGCTTCTCTCCCCAGGAGTACATTGTAATGGGACATTTGATCAATTCGTCTGTTGGCCTTACTCACCCCCAGGAAATGTCTCTGTTCCTTGTCCTTCATATTTGCCGTGGTTGGAAAATGGTAACGTGAAAGGGGTAACTTCTCTTCGAGTTTATGCCAGGAATCCAGCTGAAGGACCGATGGTGCTTGTGTCTCCTGATCCAGTGTCCTTTGAAGTGTCCAAGGGTTTTCTTGTCTTCGCTCTTTTTCACCTTTTTTCTGAATTGAGGCACACAATTGTTGTTGATGTTTAATTATTTACTCTTTTTCCTCCGTCTCTGCTTGTCACAGCTCCATATTGTCTGCTCTAAAGCAACTTTTCCAAGATCATAGAACAGTACTGCTAGGCTTTTATTGACAGTAACAGACTGGGGGTTCAGCTTCTTAGATTCAGCTTCTGGGGTCCCCACTGACCCCAAACGTGAAAATGTCTCCCAGAAAACTGGAAGAGTAAACAAAGCAGCAGCCCAAGCAGTCAGCCCTCCAGTAGGACATGCTGCACCAACAGGAAGCTGTGTGGTATAAAAACAAGCTTTCCAAGCAGCCTTTTCCCAGGGGGAGTGGAGCAGGAAGGCTCTCAGGAAGGGAAAACAAGCAACATCTGCAGGAGCAAAACTATCTAAAAATCAAACAACATTCCCTTTATCATAAAGAAATGAAAGAACATTCCTTATGCCTGCAGCCTAGCATTTCTGAATCCTGCCATAGCCTTTCCTTACTACATGTGATTTTCTTAGCTGCATTTCTGATACCGCTTAGAAGGACCACTTGTGTCTGAGTCCTTTAGTTTATGGGCTACTACAGGCTGCTTATCCTAGCTTTCTCCAGCCCAATCCAAACATGATTGTTTCTGTAATACCATAATTTGTCCTCTTTTTTGCTGCTAAACTGAAAGAAACCCAGCTTCTACCTAACCTCCCAAGCAACTGCTTCTGCCAACCATTTAAAACAAATTCAGGTCTTCATAATAAAATGAAAGCAACTTCCTTCCCTCCATGTAAGAGACTCTTCTCTCTTTCTGGCTACATTTCTACAAAAACAACATGTAAGACATTGCACCAAGTTACAAAGCTTATGGGGAACACAATTGGGCTGCTGTTCTACCACATCATCTAGCATTCTCATCCATGCTACAGCACCTTAGGAGAAGAGGCATTAGAGACAGTCCAGCTGTCTGTCCTAGAGGTTTTGTGGGACTGTGGTCCCCATTTCTATCGCTAGTCCCATTTCTAGTCTCCCCACAGAACACCTGCTCCATCACAGCAAACTATACATCCAAACCAGTTCCCTCAGTTCCAGTTACCCTGACCCAAGCAAAACACTTTAGCTGCTGCTGCAACCTTTAAACACTTTCTAATTAAAAAATGAATGAAAAAGCTCATTTCTGATGAGAAATGAAAGGCAACTGTCTAGGAGAACATCAAACAAACATCAATCAGGGGCCCACTCCATTCTTCTAATGGTATGGGCAAGTTCTTAATTAGTATAAACAAGCTTAATGCAGTGAAAACCCAGCAAGCTTCACACCACCTGCTGATCAGGCCACAGAGCACATCAATAAAACACCAGGCACAGGTGTCTTAGAGAAAGAAAGATCATTCCCTAATCAAACCACAGTTTTCCTACTACAATTTGGACTGCACAGCTCAGGCAATGTGCTACCCACACCTGATGGAATTTAGGAGCTTAATGAGGGAATCAAGTGAGATATAGGCTTTTCTTTTGGATGTAGTAACTGTATGTTTTTTATAAATAGCAGGTATATTGTGGGAACTTATTTCTGCTAGATTATATTCTTACTTTGTCCTCTGTAAATATGGAGAAAACTATTACAAAGACAAAAGAAAAGTGGGTTTTAGTCCTTTTTGGGGTAGGGTGGTGCCTATTGCTGTGGTGTAAGGGAGAAATCTTTAAAAAGTGTATGAAAGTGAAGTCTTTATTTTGACCTTTCAGACTAAACCTCTGTTTACTTTCAGGAAGTGTAGGAAATGCATACAGAATCTGCTTGGATGGAGGCACTTGGCAAACAAAAGAAAACTCCACAGACATTTGGCGTGATAGTTCAGAATGTTCTGAGAAAAATCATTTCAAAAGCAATGTAAGTATGTTTTGTTTGATGGTTTAATACTTTAATCTTCTTAATCCCTTCTTGATTAACTGATAAAACATTTCCACTGAATACCTGTGAAAGATGCTCAGATTGCATTTAGATTACCAAATGGAAACCTGTTATTTTATTTAGGAGAAGTGGAGGAGGAAAGATTAAGGAGGGGGATTTTGGCTTTATATTCCTCAATTAATCTTCTCTTGAGAGACCGGTATCCATATGTGCTGAATTTCTCCTAATAAAATTAGGAAAGGTGATACTTGACAAGCAAGTAACTTAAATTCAAAACATCACAGCATTCACCCCAAATTGCTGTAGTTTGCTAAGGCCAGACAACTGCATTCCCTTTAGCTTCCAAAGTATTTTATTGGGTGAGCACTGTTGCCATTTATCACTTTATTAAGTAACATTATTTTATTAATTACCTCACTAAATGCTATTAGTTCAGGGTCTTCATGTATTACTAAGGTTTTACTAAACTCTTTACATAGTGAGTACATGAACTTCCAGACTTGCAGTTTATTTATACAAGTCCATTAAATATTCCTAAATACTGAGAGTTTTCCATGGCTTGTTGACCATTCTGGATTGCAAATTTGTAGGTAGCAGAAACATTAATTCATCTTGTGTGACAGCAGACAATTAAGCCAAAAGCTCTAACCAGCTTTCCTACCAACACTACATGTGGTCTTGTACCTGTTTGTTATATTTAGGGGAAAGCCCCCAGATGTTAGATATAACCCAGAGCTGGTATCTGCACACATGGGAGGAATCAGCTTGACTTCATTTGCTTTGGTGTTGCAGAATTGTCACAGCCAAGATAACTCACGCTTTTCATTTGGTTGATGCCTGTTTGGATGATTTCATGGAGTAGTGACTAATGGCTGTGCTATGGGAATCTCCTGCACCCACACTGCTCTCCCTGGGTGCTTTCACTCTCTCCAAGAGTTCCTACCAGTAAACACAGCCCACCCGCGCTATGTAGGTAGTACTTGTAGAATCACTTGATTACAGAGAGCTACTGGCAGGAAGAGAGAGCTAAAATCCCTGGCACCGAGCAGTGAGACAATTCACAAAGAAAACAGCAAAATCACTGAGGAAAAGACAATGGTTCTAAGAAAATCTTTGCAAGCCAAATAGGGATTAAGAAAGTCACATATCCTGTATCTCTACATCCCCTTTGCAGAGAAGCTTTTCTTGACCTAGAAAAGCAATATGAAGAGGTAAGAGGTAGACATAAGCAGCAAAATGGAAAAACTTAGCAAGAAGAAATTTTAAATAAAGCCAAGTGGAAAGTAAGTGCTCCCCTTCTTCTCTGAGTTCTTCATTTGTCATTCAAAGCCATTCTGGACAACTATTAAGTTAACAATTTTGATTTCTTTTTTTTTACTGTCAAAAGACAGTATTTCAATGACTAGACAGGGCTGCCTCTCAAAGTCGTGCAGACACAGCTGATCTGTAAGTGTGCCCCCAGGCTATACACTTTTGTGTACAGGTTGAAGTGAGTTAATCTCTGCAATTATTAAACCATCAGGATCCATTTGGTGTATGTGATCATGGCAATCATTAGCTGTAATCAGAGGATGAGTGGTGTTTGTGCAGGCCCAATATGGAAGTGAGACCATGAGTGCCTTGGTATGTAAAAGGAAACTAAGGCTGCCTGCAAGCGCCTCTGTCAAGCAGTGGTTTCATAAGGCAGTGCAGGCAGCAGCAACCTGCCCTGCTTACCTTGCAACACAAAGAAGTTGGACTAAAGTTGCTGAGCTGTGTTCATGCTCTGCCCACCTGCACACATAAAACATATTTCTTCTTTGCTCCTAGGAAGAAGAACATAAATTACTTACCACATTACAGCTGTTGTACACTATAGGATATTATTTTTCCCTCGTCTCACTTGTATTAGCTCTCCTTATACTTTCTTCACTCAGGTTAGTACAAATTTACTTGCATCTTAAAAGTACAACCCCCAGTATGCACATTCCTTTTTTCATGTAATTGAATTTCTTGCATGATTTCCTATGGAAATAACTTATATTTTCCTAATAAGCATTATAAAAGCAGTTCTTAAGCAAAATCCATTGATAGCAACAATATGAATACAACTGTACTTTTTTATTTCTGTAAATTAAATAATTTCAGAAGATTCATACATCATTTTTTCTCCCACAGAAAACTCCACTGCACAAGAAACTACATCCATATGAATTTATTTGCATCTTTTATCTTACGTGCCACTGCAGTTCTTATAAAAGACACTGTATACTACAATATTTACTCCAAAAGACCAAATGATGAAACTGGATGGATATTATACCTCGGTCCAGAGGTAATTTGGTAGTTCATTGCTGATAGGAAATGTGCACTGTTAGTGGCCATAACAGTTAGTTTTGGAAGCTTGCTATATGGCAGCAACTTTTGAGGTGGTTGGTAGTTAAGCTTTGAATGGTGAAATTTCTCTGATACATCTTAGGGTCATCAAGAAAAAAAAAATCTGATTTGATATAGTGTAA
Organism: Nestor notabilis; assembly: GCF_000696875.1. NCBI lineage: Eukaryota > Metazoa > Chordata > Aves > Psittaciformes > Psittacidae > Nestor > Nestor notabilis. The sequence continues at coordinate 40,623 of NW_009931234.1, forward strand.
TGGATTGATTTTATATGAAGCCTTGTATAGTAATAACAAATTAATAGTTATTAATTTATTATTAATTGTTAGAAACACAATTAAGGAAAACCACTTACACCAGTATTTTATAGGAAGAACTCTATGCATTTATTTGGCACATATACAACACTGTAGTTATTCACTTTTGGTATAGCACAAAGCAATTCACACAAATCTTGCTTTTAAGACAGTATTATCAGTGTATGTGCTGTGGAAGAACACTGAGAGACAAAAATAGTTTAAAGGCTTTTCTGGACTAGGAAAATGTTCTAATTTCTTACACTTATTTACAGAATGGAATAACATCTCTGATTTGCATTATGATTTATCCTGAAGAAGGATAAATCATAATTGTATGATGTTGTATTAATATGTTTTGCCCTTGCCAAGAGACAAAATTACCTGCAAGATGTTAATGGGGGCTATTATTTTAATAGCTAATTAGTATAAATTCTGATATACAGATCATGACAAAGAACACATCCCCCAGCCTACACGGCCACTGTTTTCTCCTACTTGTCACCTCTCTCTACTCGAACTCTCTGATAACATAGAAAGAAGCCTTTAAACTGTTAACACTCCAGCCTCTCCCAAGAAGCAAGGATAATCTTGAGATATGTGACCAAACCATAGTTGTATCACAACCATTGATAGCTTTAAACTGGTTGCTAAAGTAACAAAAGAAACCGAGGAGTTGTTAGAGATTTTATATATTAACAGTGATTCCTGGTCTCTCATTTCCACAGATTGTAATAATTTGCAGGACTGCCCAACTTTTCATGCATTACTTTGTTGGGGCAAATTATTTTTGGCTATTAGTAGAAGGAATTTATCTGCATACGTTATTGATCACTGTAGTACTCTCTGAAAGGCGACTGCTACAGACCTATATCGTGATAGGGTGGGGTAAGTACATGACAATTTCCAAGTTCTTAATTCTGTGGTACTATTTTGAGTCAGTGGCAGATAGTTTGTAATGAAGAAAGAAAAGGACTTAATTTCTGTTCCCTTTTACATTCCTCTTGGAAGATCCCTTGTGCTATATTAATATGCCTGTAGTAGCATACAAGCTGCTGCCACACCAAGACCACTGTCTTTCACCCTGGTTAGTGTTCTCTCATTGTGTCTTCTCACTTCTCCATATCCAGTTGTTGCTTTGATCACCAGCTTGTTGGAATAGAGACTAATCATTTTATTCCTTGTTCAAACTGCAGCAGGACAAGTCTGTTAAGAAACATGCTCACTGCTGTAAGGGTATAAATAATGATCATCTCCCTGTTGGTCCCCTTCCAGGCAAGCACCTGCTTTTCATAGCTCACATGCCTTGTGCTTGTGATCGAAGCTTGTGCCTGTGTATTTATAGACCACTGGAATAGTGCAGTAATCCTGTATTTC
>NW_009931234.1:42060-76640 GCF_000696875.1 Nestor notabilis
TTATGATCTTGGAGGGGTGGGGGGAGGGGAACACAGCAATAGGGGCCATGGATTATCTTTACGGGGTCCAGGAAAGGTAAGTCAGGAAAACAAGCCTTTGTCAGTTCTTTTCATCAACTACAGAGACTTTCATGCCTCCACTGAAAACTCTTTAAGGTTCAACAAATAAAAATGTTAACACTTGGGTGCCTTAGGTGAGGCCTCAAGTGCAAATTGTTTTGGATTCTCAGGTTCAGGAATTTAGATTTGGACAGGCCAGCAGTGTATGTGTATATGTAGAGATACATATCATATATACATATATTTCAGCCTGAAAATGCAAGATTCAACAATATACTAAAATCTTATATTTTATTTGATCTACAAATGGGAAAAGCCAGAATCAAGTTGATTTTTATACGGTTCTAAATAGAAGACTGAAAGCATATGTCTTTGTACACATACTACTGTAACATATCTATGTTCTGTATGAACCATTCTGAAAACTTGGCTGTAACTGACTCCTTTCCTTTTCAGTTGTTCCTATTCTGTTTGTGGGCCCTTGGGGAATAAGCAGATCAAAACTGGAGAACACAGGGTAGGTTACTAAATAAAATGTGCCTTAGGATATTGGCTTTCTCTTCGTTTTGTTTTTCTGGAAGCCCCTGACAGTAATTGACACAAGTATTGACTAGTAGATTATGTTAAGATTATACAGCACCTATTAGTAGTTGTTACACTTTCAGGTTAACTTTAGTATTTTATATAAAAATACTTCTAGGAATTCTCAGATTTACTTATGCATAAATCAAGAAGTAGAACGAACACTCACTGTACCTGAAATGAAAGCTGTGACATCCAGTATTTATCCACTTATGTGAAGGAAATTGTCAGCACAAATGTCATCTTCATTGAGCATCCTGTTAGTAAGCAAAGGAGACCAGTGCTTTCCTTGGAGCCCATCCAAGTTTAATTAGTATTCATTCCCATTTTGAAAATAAAAAATTGTTATGGAGGATAATGTCAAAACCTGATATTTACTAAAAACTGATATGTGTTCATTATGAATGAATAACATGAAATGAATAATTAATAATAATGAAAGAGTAACTTGCACTAGTAAGCATCATTTTTCCAGTCTTCCGGTCTTCAATGACACTGTTAATGGCATCACATAAACTTTGGATTATTTAGACAAATAAATTTGAGTAGGATGAATTCCATTATGAAGGCTTGCTGCCATGTACAGTTCTTGTGTGGGTCCAAAGACTGTAAGTATGCCACGTAGCTCTGAAGTTTGCAGCCTAGGGAAACGTCTCTCAACATTCTGGTGGGAAGATCTTCAGAATAAATATAATTACAGTTGCTGGTGAAACTCTTCCTAGTTTTATGCCATTTCTCCTGGGCACCACCTGAAAAAGTTGAACTTTGTTAACTTCCTTATAAAATACATACTTAGGCTATCTAAGCTTTCTCTGAAAATTATGCGGTTATACTTTATTTTTCAGCTGCTGGGGAACGAATGAACACATGGGAATCTGGTGGATCATCCGAGGACCAATGCTGTTTTCCATTGCAGTAAGAATTATTTCATCTGTTTCTAATGCCATGCTCAAGTGAGGTTGTCCTTTGTGACCCTTTTTCCAAGTATAATCCAATTCTTGGATTACAAAAGATGAGACAGAAAAAATGCAGTAAATGAATTACTGTGGGTGGATGGGCTTAGCTTCCTTTCTGTCTATCTGCAAACAAAAACGATTTCAGTGTCAACCTCTCAGAACACTGTTTATCTGTGCAGTGAATTCTGCACAGCTCCATCTATATCAAAGATGGAACATTTTGCTGCTTTTATTTTTTCCTTCTCACATTTTTACCCTCATTTTTTCTAGTGAGAAGGTTACTTAAGAGAGTCATATCATGCGGTGAGCACCTCTAGAAAGCTCCAAATTCTCTATAGAGGATGATCTGGTGATAACAGGGATGCAGAGAAGTAGCAATAGACTCCCAATGGCTGATGCTCATGGGGAGAAAGCATTCACCTAATGAAAAGAAATGAAGCATTTTGAGAGTGAGATATAAGGTTTTTTCTTGTACATTTTTTTTCATTTGTTTATCTGAAATGTGGTGATAACAAAGAGATGGAAATAGCATGATCAAAGCAATGTATGAGGACATGATTATGAACACAGAATATTGATAGGTAGGACTATGCCATGTGTCCAGAATACCTTATATTCTCATGCAGTTGGTTGGTTTTGCCCCTTCACTTTTCATTATAATTAGTGACATTTTTGACCCTGAATATTTTGGAACCAGAAAGATAGTGTTTCTTACTACAGACCAATACACAGATGTATCAAGGTGGATGTAAAGTGGCAGAAAGGATCAACTTCTGTTCAAATATCCCTCTAATTGAAGTTGGCAAAAAGCGAGGTCACCTTAGATTTATATTTAAATAATAGATAGCATACATGTATGTTATTCCTCTAACATATTTTTAAATCCGTGCTCTTTTCTATTATGTTTTGGGATCTTCTGCCTTGGTACTATTTCAGAGTCAGACAGTCCCAGCAGTTAAATTTATTCTGAGCCTGTAGCCTCTCAACATCACCTCCTAGCAATGTGCATAGAGGAGCAGGCTCAGCTTCTTCCTGGGATGACTTTCTTAAACCTAACTGCCTGTCTGTTGTGTATTGGCTGGGATAGAGTTAATTTTCTTCTCCTCCTTGGAAAGGGAGGTGGTGATGGTGAGCTTGTGGCTGGATGGAGCTTAGTTGTCAGCAAACCTAACTTCAAAACCAGTTGGGCTTAGGACTACTCTGGTGAGGAGCTTTCTCATCTGAACAGAGCTTGAGTAAGTGCTCCCTAAAGTAAGGACCAGAATACAGAAACCCCACTTCTACCTTCTCTTTTATTCTCTGCTGTGCTGAGAACCATTATTTATTGTTGTATAGCAGTCCCATTGCAGTAGCTGAGAGCACAGCCAGAGCTGGTTTGGGGCATTCTCCTGAGAAGGATTGGTTGGAAGTGACCCCTGGAAGTCTCCAGCCTGGCTACTCACTCTGAGCAGGATCACTGTTAACAACAGGTCAGGCCAGTCACAGCTTTGTCTAGCCAGGTTCTGAGATGTCCCGAGGATAGAGATTCCAGCACCTCCCTGGTCAGCCTGTGCAAGGGCTATCCTGACTTCCTAGAGTAAAGCACTTTCCTGATTTCTGACCTGGATGTACAAAGTAGGATTTCACTATTGGCCCGTGTTTTATTGTCTGTAACTTTTATGAGGAAAGTAAAAAGCTGCCTGACATTACAATCACAACTGTATATTGGTTAGTCAGTGACAGGTTTTACAAGTGTTTAATATCAATTTCACATTTCTTTCATGGTTGAATGAGTAGTGTCATAGCATTTATTGTAGTAACCAATATGCCTTTTCTTTAAAGGTTAACTTCGGCATCTTCTTAAAAATTCTCAGGATGCTGATTTCCAAGCTAAAAGCTCAGCAAATGCGCTTTCATGACTACAAATACAGGTATGTAATAAGTAACAAAAAAGTCCTAGCCCTCTTTTTTTCTCTCTTACAATATCAGAAGGTTGCCTGTTTACCCTGTCAGATTATACATTTACTGACCACCATGACGAGCAACAGATATTCAGAGTGTGATATAGAGAAGCCATCTGGGGAAACATTTTCTTATTGAAAGGTAATGGCAGGTCTGTGACTGTGTACTGAGTATTAAGGGCATTTTCTCAAGGACTTTGCGATGCAGTAAAATCTCTGCTCTCAGGTATCCTCATTGTACACCTGTGGCCTCTACTGCTGTCACACATTTTTTAACTTGAGTGTGACTAAAGGTCCTTAAGTGTCTTAAGTGACATTAGCATTTCTCATCTACTTTTTTTGACAGACAGTGACTCAAGAATGTTCCTGGTCTTCTTGTAAACCCAAATGAGAACATTAGCCTTAGCCTGCACTGCTGTGGGCCTTGGTATGGGCTGTCTGTCCAGAGTCTCAATAGTACATCATGTCTTATGAAAAGCCCTGGAATTGGTCTTTGCATAAACATCTTCCCACTCTTTGAGATCAGCAAATACAGGCTGCTCTGCAAGGAGCTGAGGGTGCACTGAAAGCTGCACTTAAATAATGGAAACCTGAGGATTTGTTAACTGCTTTCTACATCCCAGTTCTTTCCAGTTCTCAGTATCTTGAATCAAAGCACTGTGGCCCCCTGTCTGCTACTGCAGTCCTGACTTCCTATTTTATTGTCTAACAGGACTGGGCGGGGGGGATAGAAATTCCACTTCCAACTTCCTATTAAATCCCTAACAAGAAGTATATTTCCATTTTTCTTAAACATTCAAGGCTGAAAAGATCTTGGATATACTCTGCAGATTGCTGTGACAATAGTCCCAGACAGCAGCATGCTAACATGTTTCTACCGCTTATATTTTTGCTAAATTTTCTAAGATTCAAGCCATTACTCACAATGCAAGTCTCCTTTGGGACTCAGTTTTTAGCTCTCTTCTTTCACCCATGCAAACACGTTCTCAGACTTCTTACAGAAGATGGTCTTCCATTAAAATTATTGCATTTTTTAAAAGTAGACTACTGCTGAGAGTACCACAGAAACCTTCTGTGCAACTGCACAGAGCTTCAGCAGTGGCAGGAAGGTCTCAGAACCCTGTTAACAGATTGATCACATATAGCTATGTAAATATTTTTCTGTTACCTAGCAATGTAAGCTTGATGATCGTGGCCTTTCTGTTCAATTTATTGTTTCTAACTTTTTACCTTAAGCCCAAAGCCAAGATTTATTCTTGTACAGACTGCTCCAACATTCATATCTGGGAATTTGTCCTCAAAATCACAAAATTACTAATATTTGAGGAAGTATGTCTGGAATCATTTATTTGTAGCTCAACATCTGAGTTTTTGCACTGAAGATGTTGAAAACCCACTCTAATTAAATATTTTCTTTTTCAGATTGGCAAGATCTACACTTGTGCTGATCCCACTATTGGGAATCCATGAATTTGTATTTACCTTCATCACTGATGAGCAGGTGGAAGGACTTTCAAGACATATAAGACTTTTCATTCAGCTGACAATGAGCTCATTTCATGTAAGTACCGTTTTGCAAGTATTGGTTTTAGGAGTCATAGATCCACATATATATGTGGGTCATCTATAGATACCACAGATACACAGCATTCTTATTTAATATTATGTTCCAAACTCTAATGTCTCTAAATATACTATTACAGTGACAAGATAAAAAAATTCCAAAACTGCATGCTCAAAACATGGTAGTGTTGTTCTAAAGGTGGGTTTGTTACCTGGTATGCAATAAACCAATTGCCACACACTCAGCAATTGGTGGGTGCTCCGTGGCTTCGTGCAGACCAAGCACAGGCAATGAGGGCTTCTTTGGTACATTCATACACAAAAGTTACAGAGTAGTACACTCGCAGTTACAATGAGTGGTCAGGAATTTACATCTAATTACAGCATTTGTTGTGTCATTGAGAAGGCTGAGGTACTCAATGACTTTTGTCTTCACCAGTCTTCCCTTGCCAAGTTGCAGAGGGCAAAGGCAGGGACTGGGAGAAGGAAGAACTGCCTGCTGTAGGAGAAGATCAGGTTTGAGATAGAGTAAGGAACCTGAAGGTGCCCAAGTCCATGGGACCTGATGAGGTGCATCAATGAGTCCTGAGGGAACTGGTGGATGTAGTTTCCAAGCCATTATCCATCATATTTGAGAAGTTGTGGCAGTCTGGTGAAAGTGTTGTGACTGGAAAAGGGGAAATACAACCCCCTTTTTTAAAAAGGGAAGAAAGGAAGACACCGTTACTAAGGCTCTAATGAATAATTTCCACTACAGCGTGAGGGGAAGTGTCCTGCCTCCCAGGCAGGGAGTTCCTACAGGGAGCCACCACCCTAAAGGGGTCTGCTGACATGGTGTTGGAGTACATGTTCCTCGGTTAGAACACATCCTTACTTGGAGAGGCTGCAGTGACTAGATGTTATTTTAAGAATAATTTTGAGTGAAAATGTAATTTACTGGCTTGTACAAAGAAAGCTGATACAGAAGTGAGCTTGCTCATGCCTGCTAGAATACACAAACTTCATTCCTTCTGGAGGATCATGCACTTGCTCAGCTACATGGCGCACTTCAGAAGCAAAACTTCTTTTCAAAATACCCAAAGATCTTTCACAATGTTTATTGCAGATTCTCTCTTTTAGCTCAGGCCTTAGGATTAGCTAAAAAGCACATAAACTGTACACATTGCAGTTGTTTAGTCTGTTAATCTTCTCAGTAGTTTTAAAAAGCAGTTAAACTGTTTTGTTAAAGAAAAACAATTACCCCTGGGAGCTGATCTGAAGGCTTTAACTCCAATGTTTTCAAAAAGCACAAAATTAAATTCTCAGTAGGAGTTCTGCTGCAGATATGCTGCTGCTTCTCTATAGAGAGCAACTGAAACATTTCGGCTCACTTGGTGCATGCAGGAAAAAAATACTGGTCTCTGGTGGATAAAAGCCAGTTATTTAATGAGTAATTTATCATGTTGCCATTGTCTATAGAGCTGAAGAACAATTAATTTTGAGGCTTACACATGCACCCATCCTTTCCCATTGGTTATTATGCTAATGAACATTTCTGAATTTTTTGGTGGTTCTTTTTCCATCACATTGTGATCATTTAAAAAATAGAAGTGATGGCACACAGGCAAGATTCCCAAGTATGAAGTTCCATGTATGGCATTAAATAAATCAGGATATAAAACTAACATCAAACATCAGCTGAATTTTCCACCTTCTGGTATGATTTTTCAGTGCTTCTGCCCATCACTGCATGTTCTGATCTAGCAGCAGCAGTGAACTAAACTCATGCAGGTATTTACAGACTTGGATTCAATGCAGCTGTGCCACAAAGGATTCACAAAGTCCTCTCCTAATCTGGTGAGTTTCTACATTTATGGCAGTTGGTATCATCAGGCTTAGTAGTCACAGGACTGAACAGCATCATGTAGTTTAGATGCTGTTAATGCTTGTGGTGCCTGTAAGGCCAAATATATAGAGTTGATACTCAGAACACAAAAAAACCCCCCACCCAATAGAGACATTTTCATGGACTTTCTACCCCAAAAAGAGAACTATCTCCAGGTGCAGAAGCGGTTCTGGATAAAAACCTACTTTTTAAGCTATTAAATTTGTATTTATCCATCAGAACATAGCTCCATGGTGTCCGAGTCTTCTATAATTCTATTCTAAAATTTATCCCTATAGTAAAATATCATCTATTATAAACTCTAATGACCATAGTATTTTGCATTTGGTGGTGTTTTTTTTGTTTTTTTTTGTTTTTTTTTGGGTTTTTTTTTTTTTTGTCTTGGTGTGTTTGGTTTGTTGGTGTTTTTTTTTTCCTATGAAGTAATTCAGATGCAGAGGATCATTTAAAAGTCACATTGATAAATAACATGTCAAAATACAAACTGTTCTTTTTCATACTTACTGTACTAAGGAATTAATGGCTCCAAAGCTTTCAGGATAGCTAGAAAATTAACACTATGCTCCAAATGCTATTGGTTATTGCTAGATATAATAAAAGATACTGTGTATGTGAGATTCTTCTCAAGTTTTTGTCTGAGAAAAACATTTGTGGAAAAGCAGGAGTGTGAAAGCAACTGAATGATGTCAGTTGTACTAGATGTGGTTATGACACCTTTTTACTTGTGATGGGAACATTGCCTGGGGACTGAAGGTCAACAGTACTTAGTCTTTTCATCAGAGCTTGTGTCATAGATGTGTTTAGACATACCAAAGGAAGTGCATTTCCTGAAGCAATGGTAATAAATCTGCGTTTCTGTGCCAGGCTCTTGTGCTGAGATGCATGGAAGCTGTTTTGATCTGAGATCAAATACAGACAGAAGAGGAAAATGGACAGACTAATTTTGGAATTAGTTTAAAACAAGTTTAGTCTCTAGGATTTAATGTTTTTGTCTTTTTTAAAGGTCTTTATTTAAATTGATTTCAAAGAAAAAATGGCAACTCAAAATAGCCATAACACTTCTTAAGACAGCTGAGCCTTAAACTAGCCCTAATCATTTAATACGTTACTAAGTTTTAAAAACCACCCAAATGAGATGCATCTCAGTAGTCTCATCTGCAAATTCAGACATGCACATGGATTATATGAGACCCCAAGCTGCATTTTCTTGTTTCACCATATTTATAAATAGTAGGAGTCATAGTATAACAGCAGTAGTTTGAAAAATAGTATTATGTGGTAGCAAAATGAAGATAATATGGAAGATCAAACATTCTAATGTCTGTTCTTCAGCATCTTGCCCTATATTTGCTAAGGAACCATATGAAAGCAAGTTAATGGGTACTTCAGTAGTAAATACAGGCAACTAGTTTCCTTTCTGAAAATTAAGAAGCACTGTTTATACTTATGCTTAAATGCTAATATCATCTTTAAAGCTTTGGGTATTTCCAGTACACTCTAACTTTTTCCTCTTGCTGTCTTTCTCTTCCAGGGTTTTTTTGTAGCAGTTCTATATTGCTTTGCTAACGGAGAGGTAAGAGAAGGCAATGAGTTTTTAGTTGTTTAGTAAAGTATATTAATGACACCAAGAAGGATGAACCCACTGGCTAGCTCTGCTTATTTGAGAGCATGCAAGTATTCTTGTGAACTGGTATAACTGGTTTGGACAGATGACAGCATGACCTCTGACAGGTTTGGGATTCAAATGCAAAGTATTTCCACTGAAGCTTTGAGTGGCTCTAGCACTGAGGAGGTATGAATACCCTGGGTGTCTACAATACCAGTAGAGGCTTTTGGTCTAAACCCCACCCAGCTGGAATCCTAGACTTTGGCCATGCTAAACCCTCTCTTAGTTTACCGCTGAAGTCCATGTGAAATGACCAAATTTGGGGTGCTTTAATATCTTAGACAGCAATGTGTTGAAAAAATAATTTCATGCAAGCCCTGCTTTAACAAAACAAACCAGCTATCCAACCACCACGCTCCAGCAAGGCTGGGCTGCAGGGTGGTCACAAGACGTCACAGTGGACAGGCTGTTTTCTTCTCCCCCCCAAGGTGAAAGCAGAGCTCCAGAAGCAGTGGTCCCGCTTCCTGCTGGCAGATCCCTTTGGATGTAAGCTCTGCTTTCTTGGGGAAAACATCAAATATCTCAGGAAATGTTCACAGAAACGAAAGAAACAGCACCTGAGCAGCAAATACCACTTGTGCCTGGAGGCAAGCGAGCCTTGGGGCATGAAGCTCCAGCAGGTACTAGTGAAGCAGAGGACAGATCTCAGTCCAGAGCCAGGCTCTGCTCTCCCACCTCGTCCTCGGGCAAGCATGTCAGACAGCAGCGAAGGAGAAGTCACCACTGGGGAGACAACTGAAGAAGTCTTTGAAGAAAGTGAGATTTAGAAAGCTTCCACCAGTACAGCATCTTCCAACAGCCACAGCATTTTGAAAGATGTTCTCTCATGCCCAGACTGTACGCACCTTTGCGATGTGCAATGCAAGGAGGAAGCATTGCACAACTGTTCCAGTTTTCTTAATCTGAGAAAAATGTTGTTCTGGATGTTACAAACCTGTGTGGCTGTGGTAGAAGAGGTTTAACGGATCAAAAAATGCTTTTAATTGACTAGTCTGGAAGATAACTTGTGCTGAAAGAGATGCACACTGTGGAGCAGGATGTACTATGGAAATGAGTTGACTCTGGACCCACACATCGTTTCCTGGCAGCTTGACTGCCATTTTACTCACGATAGTTGTTTGGTAGATAGAAGTTGTTCGGTTTTATCTTTCCTAAGTGTTAATGTCATATGTAAATATGTCATAATAGACAAGTGTGTGGAAGGCTCTTCTCTGTGCAGACTAAAATCCCCCAGCTCAAAAAAAAGTTTCAGGTCAGTCCAGACACATTTTGTTTAAGCAAAGTGAAAGGTTTTTACATATATATTTAAAAAAAAAAAAAAAAAGTTGGGAAGAAGCAATCTTTTTCTTCCCTTTCTGAGCATCTTCATTTAAATATTAGTGCTGGAAATGTCATTATGAAATGAAAACCAAAAATGTTTTCTTTTGCAAGGCCCCCAAATGAAGTATTTTGATACAGTTTCTATTTGCTCATTTTTGTTTTCTCTTTTTTTTTTTTTGTTTGTTGGACACAAGCCATACATTTGGGTGCAGCTGCAGGTTTGCCCTATTGTGTGGCTCAAACAATAAAACAGATCAGTAGTAAGCGCGGCTTCCACCTTCCTTCCAACGGATCTGAAATGGCTAATGACATGGGATTTTGACAGTACCAAAAAAATGTTATTATTCTTTCAGCGTTTAACAAAACCAGGACGAAATTTTAACTTTCACATACAGCTCACCCAGAAACATACAACATTCAATTAAGTTTGTTAACATTCCCTGATCCAGTTTCCAAAATCTCAAACCCAAGCTAACAGGCATACTGAAAGTTGAAAAGGAAACAGAAAGACAAGCAAGTAACAGAATCATAGGATCAACTAGGTTGGAAAAAACCTTTAACTTCATAAAGTCCAGTCTTTACCCCAGGACTGCCAAGTCCACCATAACGCATGTCACTAAGGGTAATAATATTAATCTACAATATAAAGATCTGTATAAAAGATATGTATGATATATATATATCATAAAGATATGTATAACTATCCAGCCTTGCAGCTGGTTACACAGCATAAGTAAGTTATGAATTTTTCCTGTTCTTTACTGGCAAGCTTTACTCTATTTTAACCTAAATGCCTGCAAATATAGTAAGCCATACCCTGGGCAACTGGCGCTAGGTGGCCCTGCTTGAAGCAGGACCAGGTGACCTCCGGAGGTCCCACCCACCTTGAGCAGTCTCTGATTCTATGAAAACACTCTATGTCAAATAAACAATACTTAGGGCTAATCATAGGCTCTATTCATGGAGCTTCTCTCCATCGGGTGCATCTGGCATTACCCTGCTACTACATCTCCCCATGGGTGGCTTTGTCCTTAGACCCCTGCTGCCAGTTTTACAACTACAAATGGCACTTATTTTGAGATAGATTGCTTATTGCTTCAATGTGTTGTTTGAGCAGACTAAGTTTATGCAGCTTATATAATTTACCAATGCTCTAAAAAACTATGTATCCATCTATGAATGCTTAGACATGTCAATTTTACCAGTTATCATACACTATTTTCTTGCAAAGAACAGATAAATTAATTGACTAGCACTAGGTTAAGAACGCATTTGACATTTCTGGTACTTTTCAAAAAGTATTTCTTCTACAGTTCTAGCAATGTTAAACCCAACATATTTAATCAACACCAGTTGTATGTTTCAGTAAAATATTGATAAAATGCAAATATCTGATCCATTTTAACATACATCTTCAGCTTTAAAACGCTTTTTACCAGAATGTGCATTCTGCTTATACAGATTTCTACTGCAGTGGATTTCTCCACCATCCATTACAAGCACCAGACACTACCTATCTGTTGACTGTGTCTTCTCCAATTCAAAAAAGACTAATTTCTTCTAAAGCTGTTGCTTAAGATATTAAAAAGCTTGAAGTGGTTTAGAATGCATTTCACTTGGGTGCTAAAAATGTGAAAACTCTAAGATTTACTGTATCACAGTAAAACAGTTCGCTTTTTAATTGCATTTTAAAGTACTTTGAATAGTGAAGAAAGCTGTTTCCTGTGCTCTTCACATCAGTCCCTGCTAGGTGCATTTCCCCCTTTTTATTATGTGTATGTTCTTTTTGCCTCTTTCAGTTTATAAAAATGAACTTTTATACATAAACAGACCCCAGAGGCCTGATAAAAACAGTCATCACATGGATTCCTTCAGAAAGCACATTTGTAAGTAGGTAATCCAGCAAGTTTCCTCTTAAAAATACAGCATTATTTATTATATCACTGAAGTACAAAAGTTACTTAGCCAATTTGCACACAGATTAACTATCAGACAACACAAACTTTAACATTAGCCCAGGGTTTTGTGCTTGTTTAGATCTAGTAGCAGGATTTTCCTCTTTATCAATCAATTGCTCACCTTCACTCCCCAGATTTCCACCGCCTTCACCTTATAAGAAGGATTGGTGTGAGCTAAACGGTGTGAACCTCTATACAAGAGAGCCCATCCTCCCATGGTCCTGTTGAGTTTGGTCTCTGCTGAGTCACTCCATTAATTAACAAAGGTGGGATATTCATGCTCAAGGCATCAAAGGCAACCCATTCTGAAACCTGACTTCCACAGCTTTAAAGTTGTCTTTGCCAAGGGTTTTGCTTTCCATCAAAACTTGTATGACAAGAAAATGGAATTTTAAGACCAAAATAGCTTGTGGAGTTCAGATGAGCTTTCCCAGTAGTTGTAGTGTGATAACTTATCTATCTGATGTGTATGAATAAGGTTTATGCAATCTTAATAATCTGCTGTGAGACATGCTATAAATTTTTGGTTTACTACACATAAAGCACAACCTTTCAGACACAAAGGCTCCTTCTATGGCCAGAGATGTCAACTATATGCTAATTATTAATATGTACTTACATTCTTTGTTTAAATATATTACCTCTACATATCAGGCAGGGGCTGCGCTTCAAAGGATCAAATAGTAAAGCAGAAACATTCCAGCCTGGAGAACATTTTGTCAGTTATGCCTTGGAATCAATAACGCTTGTAATTTTTTAAAACATGGAATAAATCCATTAGATTAAGAGATATGTGACAGTTCTGTCGTGTTTAATGTGCTCACTTTCCAAGGCACCATGTACAAGTTAAGTAAGGCAAAGCCACACATGTGACACTTCATTGAATACTATGAAAAAGACAAGTTTGGGAAGGTTGGGTGCCTGGCAGACATTCCAGCTCTAGTCTTCTGGTTTGTTCCAGTGCAAACATTTAATAACAACTTTAAGAAAATAGATAAACCAAGTATCCTATGACAACTTAGGAAGAAATTCTTTACTATGAGGGTGGAGAGGCGCTGGCACAGGTTGACCAGAGAAGCTGTGGCTGCCCCATCCCTGGATGTGTTCCTCAAATACAGCAGATGAAAAAGATGCTGTGTCTCTGGGTCTATTTCGACATCCCATATACCTGTGCCTAGTACCAGAACTAGAGGACGGGAAGACTTAGCAGCCAGCATGTGCCTTCTTCAGCAGTCTTGATCTTTGTGAGTGCTCATTCTTCAGTGGAAGATGATGACGAACTTGAGTGTGCAGGACAGCGGCAGGGGGAGAAATGCCAAGCCATGACATACCTCCTCAGGAGGCTGTAGGCATAATCCCCTCACTCCAGGCTGATGTCAGTTTACTCACCTGCATGGTAGAGCAAAACACTTCCACTTGGCTACATCTGTGTTTTGCAGCCTCATGTCTCTTGGTCCACTCCTCTGATATTCCTTTAAGACCAGCATCTGATGTTGCTGGCAGTCCCCATTGCAACAATCAAAGTTTCTCTACTGGCATTTCCACTACAGCCTAATGTCAGAAGCTGCATGTAGTGTTCTCACTTCACCAGTTAATCACTATCTTTGGGTCTCCCACAGCACTTCTCCCTTTCCTAGCCACTCCAGCAGTCCCATCAGTCCTTTGCTACACTGGCTTATTATTTGGCTAGGATACCAGGTTATTAGGCAGGCTGCACACATGCCTCAACTTAAAAACGACATCTTAAAAACCACATCTTAAAAACCTTGTGTAGTTCTGTTTGTCCCACCTGGAGAGGACAGAGCAGAGCTAGGTCAGGCACATAGCAAGGGGATTCGGGGATCAGAACTGCTGACCATGAACAACAAATGATGGGGACAGGAGGGAAGGAACATGATAGTGAGCTGTCAGATTGTGGGCTCACTACAGAAGGCAAGTAGCCGTCTCTTCTCATGCAAGAACTAAGACAACAAATTAACCCATTGAGATGCAGATTAGTAGGAAGCAGAAGGAGATGCTTCATATCTACATCACTGTGCTGTTCAGCTGTTTCATACATCATGTTATGGGAAGTTTATGAGAGTTCCAAAATCAGCTCATGGGAGATAAAAACATCTCTCAAGTGCTGTTTAAATACAACACTGTCCCTGTTGGGGAAGAGCTAGGCTCTGAGCAGGGGTTATCTCAGGATGAATCAGAATGTATTTCATTACAAAGCTTTTCCCCCACCCTCCCCTATGAAACTGGTACTTACTGGTCTCTGCCATGCCAGGACACTGGACTATATGGACTTTTGGCCTAACCCAAATTTTTCCTTTTCATAGATTTGAGAGTTAAGAAGTTACTTTGATTCAGCAATAGGGAAGACTGAAGGAAAACATAAAACAACAAAGGACAAAAGAGACATTGACTACACACATTTTCATGATAAAGTGAGCCAACAGGAAAGATTCCTGAGCACTGGGAGCAGTGCTAAGAGGCTGTCCTGACCTGACTCCCATGTTTCCACGTTAACCAGAGCACCATCCAGCAACTTTTCCCCCTTTAAAATAGACTTGTCAGAAAGTGAAAGGGCAGTGAAAAGAGCTCCAGAAGCCTGGACCTGTAAGCAGAGAGATTGTCACCATGCTGGAGAAGACAGCTAAGCAAGTGATAGAGTCCTACTCTTTCTGAGCAAGCAAGCAGAGACTAATAATACAGTCTTAAAGCATTTGCTAAGTCTACCAAAACCATCATAGTTCTGTAAACAGAATACTATAACTTCTGCTGTAGCTCCAGGAGACCAAGTTTGTGGTTTTCTACTTTATAAAGCAGGATGTCAAAATAAAATTGGAGGTAGATGTTCTCATCCTCTACTTTCAGGGCCTTATGAAAAACCCAGTGCAAACAGAGCATGCAGCACTAACCCGTGAGGCAGGACTGTTTGTCCCTGCAATAAATATTTCACTAGCGCATGTTTGTAATTTTTTCTTCATTTGTATAAGGACTGAGACAGTAATTTATACAAGGAAGATTCTTTGAGTAAGAAATGTGACAGTGCTATTTCTGTGGTTTCAGTCCAGATCATGACTGCCAAAACTTCACTTATGTGTGAGGTTAGTTCAGTCATAGGTGTGCAAACAGCATTCCTTGGGCCATTTTGCCTTGACCATCAGTTCAGAAACTGCCATTGTATTTAATGAAACTACATAAGAGAAAAAGAAAAAGCAGTTGGCACCTATGTAGCAAACCAGAAAAAATGACAACAACTAAGTTAATCCAGTTGCTTCAACTTTGCACATGGTTTTGCTTTTAAGAGCGTCATGGGCCTATGCCACAATGACCTGAGTGTTCAAACCCACTTTCAGCCCATTCAGCTTGCAGAACACATTAAACTTTTTCATTTGACTCACACCAGTAGTTATGACTGCTCCTAGTAAGTGGTCTTGTGTGGATCCTTCCACAAGCACCATAAATCATCATGAGCATCTCTGATATTCTGCAACCTGGTTCTCTGTCCATCCTAAGCCCTGCAAAGCAGAATTGTCCCTTCTTTTGTTTGCACAGTGACCAACACGGTTGCAGACATTGAACAGATGCACTTCTCACAGCTCTGATGTCTGTTTCTAAGCCAGGTTTCCAGTCACCAGTGCCCTTTCTCAGGAAAGTCCAGCTTTTCCAAACAACAGACAAGGAATCCCACCCACCCTCACAGCAGGCAGGGCTGCACCCTGCCAGAGCTTTCCAATAGGTTCAGCATTGAAAAGCAAAACAGCATTCCTCAGCTTTTTAGCACACCTATTCCTTGAAGCTGGAGCTGCATCAGTACATGCAGGGGCAGGGGAAGACTGTGTGGGGACCAAGGCTTGTCAGGGCAGGGCTGCAGCACTGTTCTGTAGTGTGTAATCAACAGCCAGCTTCTCACAGATATTCTCCCATTGCTTTAACCACTGAATCCAAATTCTGCCTTCAACAAGACTTGAGTTACTCCACCCTCAAAGGCAGGGGAGACCTGGCACATATGGATACAGGTGCTGTGAGGAACACCATCCAACGCAAAAAGGGATCTGATCCAAGCTGATGGTGTGCACACACAACCCAATTTCCACTTACACTTAAATGTCTGCAATCAAGTAAAAGTTAGGATACTCTTAACTTACTGTCCAGTTCACCATATAGAAAACTTGTATTTATCTGGAGATTTCAGGATCGTATTGCTGATCAGGGAAGATCAGCAGAAGACACAGACTGTATTGACATAGTTTTAATTAATGATAATTAATTAACCTAAAGCATTAGGTAAGAGCTTGAGGCACAAATCATATCTACTTAGTCCCAAGACTGATCTGGAATCAGATTTCCCCACTGATGCCCTTGCAGCTTGCTTTCCACATGTGGCGAACATGAAGGTCAAAAACTTAATGGCACAGTGAAATGCAAGCTGCTTTAATTATTTTGGTTGCCAAAGTCTAGCATAGGTATTTTTGTGCAGAATGGAGTAAAACCTCCTGCCCTTTACATCTAAATGTTGCAGACTGAGAGGATGACACACCACTATCTCCACCATCCACTCTAGTCCTTTCACCTCTATATTTTTCAGGGTGCTGACAGTACACCAGCACAGCAAGAACATTACATGGCTTGTACAATTAACTCCCTATCTTGTGTTTCAAAGTTGTACCAAAGTCCTCTACAATTGAAAATGCTTTTTGCTGGTTAAGTTGCAGTTAAATGTACCACAGTACACAGAGAATTATTATGTATTCACAAAGCTGGTCTGTACCATGCACCAACACTGGACGCTGCATTCTGAGATTCTTCAACAGACTTAGGCTACTTTGGGCAAGGTGCAAAAACTGCTGTGAAAACCCAGCTGCCACCTGGAACTTTTTCTGTGTCTTACCTTTCATCACCTTTTCTGAGAAGAGTGTGCAGAACTCTGCAAGTACTTACCACATCAGTGTACAAACAAACCGGAACTCTGGAGTGCCAGGTGGCTACAGAAACTAAATTCTTACATGAGTTCAAAACCAGACAAATTCTTAGAAGAACTCTTCAGCAGAGTTTATAAGATGTGTGGATACTGCTGTTACTTCCAAAGTCCCCAGGTCACATATCACTGGGAAGATGGGCTTGAGCTCTGCAGACCTGCAAAACCTGCTTGCTCCGAGTTCTGCTTCTACAGCAGTATCCCATACTGGTCACTTCTGAAGACAGTTGTTGAATTAGTCAGGATTTTGGCAAGGCTGATTTTGACTTTGTCAGAAGACCTGCCAGCATGCATATTAATGCAAATATTCAAAGTAGAACACTTATTAACAATAACATTTTACAATTGCTTTCTCTTCAACTAAGCTTCAAGACATACGTGGAACTTGCAGGTAAATGACTGACTTGGTATAGAAGACTTACAGATTACAGAATTATAGAATGGTTTCAGTTGGAAGGGACCTCAAAGGTCATCCAGTTCCAACTCCCTACCATGGGCAGGGAGACCTTCCACTAGACAAGTAATTTAAAGCATGGCCATTTCATGGCAGCTGCTTTCAGACTGATCACACTCAGCCTGCCTGCAGGTTTAAGGAACAAAACCTGCTACACTTCACTACAGGTATTTCTTAATTTCCTAAAAACATATGAAATTTTAGGGACTGTACTCATCTGAGTATCATGCAAAGATCTGAAAAGGAAAAGTACAAGTAGATTACACCCGAGTGATGTGACTGATTGCAAATTTAAAATGCATTAAGATGGTATCACAAAGCACTATGTGTGCACAAGGCACCCCAAGTGTTCTTCGATGATAATTGCATTCAAAAAGTGTGTGGCTTTGGGAAAGAAAAAGCACCTGGGGAAAGACAATTCCATGCTCAATGCGTCTCTGTACAGTTTATTTTACAGGAGATGAGATGAGCACTGTGGTGCATATAAACTTGCAGAACAATATAGGAAAATACAGTTTAACCATATGAAACTGTTTTACAGTAAAGACAGAAAAATTATGTATAGGAAATACCTTCAACACTGAAGGACAAGATCTACAGCTGACATAAAGTAGCTTCCACCAAACTCTGCCAGTTTACCCGAGCTGAAGATCTGCCCCTTAAATCTCTTCTGCATTCAACTTCTTAAGTTCAGTAAAGTGATTCCTTCATGTACCCTTATGGAACAAAAGCCATCCTATAATACACACAATGATCCAAGATTTACTAGTTACCCAGAGACTGAATGATACATAAACTAGTTAAGGGATCTATTTAGCCAAAATTTATGTAAAGCTATAAAATTTTGGTTAAAGGCCTTTAAAATAAGTCATTAGTACTGGCAAAAGACAACTTTCCTAGAAATTTAAAAGTATTTAGCAAAAGTTACACAAAAAGGACCAAATAAGCAACTTTATTTTAGTAGAAAACTCTGGTTTAGTGTATGACTGGTGATCTGGCTGCCTTTGAATCCCTGCAGTTAGAATGTCTGCAAAACTGCTCAGTGGATTTTTCACACTATTTTGGGCTGCTGGAAGAATGGAAATAATCTAAGGATTGATGAAAATATTTGTCCAATAGTAGTACCTGCTTTTTTTCATAATGGACAGAGGTTGCCGTTCCTCTGGAGTGTGTCTGACGTGCTGGAGTAGAAGTCTGGTAAATGGACACCAAGATTTTTTAGGCTATTCTGAAAATCTCAGCCATCAGATAAAAAAAAAAAAAAAACCACCAAAAAACCAAAAACCCAACAAAAAACCTCCAAAAAAACAAGGGATTTCAGGTCAAGCATTCCCAAATTCAAATTGCTAAGATTGTCATGCCATGGAGATGGGAGATCCCTGAAATCACTTTTCAGCTTTAGACTTTCAGTTCCAGAAAATTTCTTCTCAGCAACTGCATTAGAAAAGTCAAGTTGTTTTGATTTTACACAATAAAGGCCTATTTAGGTCCCAAATGCACTTACTCAACTATTTTAACGCAGAATTCCCTGCTTATTCTACTGAAGGATGTGTCAGAAGATGAGCTTAGCAACTCCTTCAATGCAGCTGCTTTTAAGCCTTACCATTTCCAACTCTATTTTCAGCACTGAGAATTTAGGATGACTGTGCTGGACAGTAAGTGATCACTGAGACAAAGCCAGGTCTACTGGATATGTGGATGCCGTAAAGGAATGCACAGTGCAGAGCAGGGAAGGAGGGCTGAGAATCCTGCACAGATCTGTGCAAACTGGCTGCTCCTGAGTTTTGGGAATTTATAGGGCGAATCTGTGTGTTTTACATGCTTGTGGCAGATACAATTTAAAGAGGCACTTCAAGGGGAATTACTAGCAGAATTTTAGTCTGGTTGTGATACAAGCTGTTACTCAATTCTTTGTTAGATCAGTAGCCCTGAAAGACTGCATATAGACAGAATTACAGTCTATCTACTCACTGAATCTGAATACAGCAGCTAAAAGCTTTTGTTCTGAATATCCACTGAGTTTGTCTCTTACACCTGAAGTAGTTCAACTTAATCTAAGTTGAGGGAATTAAATCTGAATGTTTCAAATAAGTATTTTTTTCCAGTAATTTTTTTAACCTGTAATTATTATGTGGTAAGACTTGTTTTTATTGGTCTATGGAAGATTTTATCCATGTACAATTCTTAGAATCAATTGCATCATTAGGCACAAAAGGTTTCTGCCTTGAGGAAATGGGATCAGAAATTGAAGTCAAATTGTGCTATCTGTTGGTCCCTTCAGAAAAAAAATGTCCAGGAAATAAAACTAAACTGTGACTAGCACAAAAAGGACTCATTGCACTTCCAAACCCAGTGGATGGTAAGAAAAATCCAAAAGAAAAACCAAAATAACCCATCCCAAAAGTGTGCACTTACCACTCTCAGAAAATATCCAAAAGCATGAAGTTTGGTCAGTCAAAATGAAAGAAAAGATCATCAGAACTGGTGTATCTCAGTGACAGAGGGTTGGATACAGTACCAATGAAGAGGAAAAAATAAGAATTGAAAGATGCATACTTATATAAGTAAGATCTACTATAAGACAAAGTAATGACTATTACTTATACAACAGTGCTTCTCAGGAAAAGACAAGGATTGGCTGTTAGGAAAGACTTTATCACCAAGGAAGATGGTGTGCTCCAAGCTCCTGGAGGATACCTGCACACCAGGCTTGACACGCCTGTGCCTGACTTACAGTCAGTTAAGCGCATGGGCACAGGACATCATAGCGCTGTTATGCCAGAAACCATACTGTAGGCACCATGGTGGGATTGCCACATACTGGTCTCCCACTGGCACAACTAGGTGCTACTTGGAGAGCCCTGTATCAAGCAAGAGATACAAGGAAATGTTTCATCATTGCTTTTCGGGTGCTAAGCAGAGTTCAGAGAACGAGGAGCCTGTTACTGGACCCACCAGAGTCTGAGGGAGACAAGTGCCTTGTTGTCGAAAAGCTCAAATGTCACTGGGGCAGCTAAATATTTTCCTGCCCTATGTGTCTGGTTTTAATTTGAATCTGCCTGTCTCTGTTCCACCTGGTTAAGTTAAATGTGACCAACAGGCTCCTCTGGTAGAATGTCAGACAGCTCTGCTGTGCAAAGAAGGATGTCCAGCAGCCATTCCCTACCACTGTATGAGTATGGGAGGGATGCCTACACAGCAAGAACCATCCACAGCAATGCTTCAGCAACCTCTGGGGTCTCATTCTCCTATTTCAACACATGCTGGGTAGCAAAAAGCCTGGACTTTCCAGAAAGGTGAAGCCCTAGTTCTCACAGAGTGGAAAGTTTAAAGGTGACCAGGACTGCCTCCAGGACACCAGACTGCCATCTGTGGCAACAGACCCAGCAGGCTGCAGTAGTGCAAAAGAGCACACTAGCTACTATGAAATAGCAAATATGTTTGCAGTTCAGAAGGAAACAATTAACTGATCGCACCAAGAAGTCACGTTACTCATTCCAGCGGGACCTTCAAAGTGCTGGTCTGGATTCCTTAAGGTGCTTGATAGCGAAGGACCCACCTGGGTGAGCAGTGTTCTTTTTCTCCCTATGTGTGACTGAAGAAATAGATGAGCAAAGCTACTTTTAAACTTAATTTTTGGTTTGGGTTTTTACAGCTGCATCAGAAGGTAAGCTGTAGGACCATGCTCTAGAACTGTGCTCCTACCACAGCCTGACACAGGGTCACTCGTGGAACTCCTGGGAACTGCATGTATAGCAACTAGGTCTTACACATTAAGTATCTGAGGTTCTCATTTCTTAATGTTTACCTTATACATGTACTCAATGACTAAGGGGGGAAAAAAAAACCCAAACAAAAAAAGCCTTGTGCATTGCTACTTGTTAGCCTGATTTTCAAAGACTTTTATCACCTACATCCCTACTGTGTTCCAAGAAATCTCGGAGTGCTGAGCACTTCCAAAGAGCAGGTGGAAAGAAGAGTGCACATTTCTGGCACACACGAAGAGTCTAACTTGCAGCAAATATTTCAACAATGACATTAAAACAGGGACAAATTTAAAGAGGTTCTGAGAAACTCTGAGTGCTACTGAGCATGTAAAAGTTCCCTGTGAATGCTTTACAGAAAATTCCTCTCAAGGAAAAAGGGGTGATCTGAGTGCAGTTCACTGTCAAAAGGCAACTACGCAGACTATTATAGCTTGAGGCTGTCAGTTAAACAAAAAGCACCTAATTCTTCAACATCAAACTGCACAGATGCATAAAGGCTAAAGAGAACCAGAGCACAAGTTTGCATGCTGCCTGTTACGCACAAGAAGCAGCACGATTTCAACGTTTATTGTAACTGTGCAACACCCAGGGGAGCACAGCTACCCCACAGCAGCTCAGGCAGGGCTGCAAGAAGGGGAAAAGTATTCTAGAAACATAACAGGGATTTCCTTATGACTTGCACTGCTGTTATGACATTTAAGAAAGAAAAAAAAATGAAGTTATCTCTACAGATCCCAGTGTCAAATAATAAAATATTCCCATAAGGGAACAACTGAAGTCTTTCAAAAGATGTTCAGCACATAGAAGTAATGAACAAATGTGAGTGAATCTGGAGCAGATTGAAAATCTGCTGGAAAGCCTTTTTTGATGTTGCTCCATAAAAGCAACTAGAATCTTGCCACTGATGGGAGGAAAGTGCATTTGTCTCTCATGGTAAAGGACTCCTTGCTTTCAGCTCAGCAACTCCAACAGGAATCAGCCAACAGCACTAGATCTGTGAGTTCTGTTAGAAAATAAGCCGAAAGAATACCTTAGAGAAAAAGTTCTAACAAGGACTCTCTGTTGAGTAAACTGTGCCAGAAGATGTCTTTGAAGACACATGTGAGCTGATGTGGATGACGAATAAATTTCACATTCTGCATGGCAGCTGAAGGTACAGCTGGTAAACACCTCACCAGCTGTGGCACCAGAGTCAGCACACCCAGTGGATTCAAAGCCATAGGAATTTACAAAGCTTTTTTGCTCACACAAGGGCCAAAAGGCTCTGGCGGAAATAAAGATCACCAGGGAGCCAGAGGCTTGACAGCACAAGTATGTGACAGCATTGGCTAGACAAAGAGCAAGAGCCACAGTATGCAGGTGGCTTCACAAAGGCCTGGGTAGGTAGAGTCCCCAGATAACAACGAACCATGGGCAATTCCCACTGACTGTACCTCTTCGGGTAAAAGGGAACAACACTAATCAAAAGCTCATCTTTTCTGCTCTGTGATCACAGGCCATCTGAAGATGTAAACCAGCCTTGTTACTCAACAGAAAAACTCACACATGTAGTGACTAAAATAGTAAAAACTTGCATCAAGTGTGTGAGCCCACCTGCCAGGCAAAATGGGGTGATGCTTAAGCTCAGTACCTATGAAGGCAAGTGGCTTACTTTTCTATTCCTATTTATTAGTTACATTGCAACATCATCATCCTTTCCACATGCTAGCTTTGGTAACATAACACAAAGCTGGATCTTGCTCCAGAGAAGAAGCTGTTTAGGATGATCGACTGTGCTTTTGTAAATCAATGGAAGATGAATTGAGCAATGCTGTGACTCCCAAAGTTACCTTGTAAAGAATGAACACGAGGGCAGGTGTCCATGTCCTCAAACATGCCACCACCTTCTCTGAGGATGCTGTCCATTCAGAAGCACAGGGGCTCCAGCATTCCCTGACTTCTGAGGCATGCCACTGTCCAGGATCCATCAGCCAGAGAAGTGAATGAGCCAGGTAACACTGATCCTACAGTCTGCAGTGTCATATCACAAGGGAATATCAACTTTTTCAGGAAATAAGCTGCAAACTGTCTATAAGCAACAGCAAAACTTCCTTAACACTTCCACCTGTTACAGATGAATGCCTTGTTTTAGAGGAGGCATCTCACCCACTGCAGAGCAGCACTGCCTGAGAGTTTGCTGGGCCTGGTAAAGATTAACAGCCAGGCACAAGTGTTCTCCTCAGGTTATCAAAGTAAAAAAGGGAGACAATCTCCATCAAAAGAATGATCATTCTGGGCAGCTCACGCATGCCTGCAACATTTCAAATGGACCAAACCCAAGAAGTAGGAGAAATAAAACAAAAGGGAAAAAAACAGCTACCAGAAAACACAACTGAGAAATGAGAGCAGCTTAAATATGACTTAGTAGAGGAACCAAAACACAGTTTGTTCCTCAGACAAATCTGTGCTAATGGACAGTATTTCCAGTCCAAAACAGATAAAATAACAAATATCTTTAAGGAGGAAAAATAAAGTGTAATTGATAATAGATTATTTCAGGTATTGTTTAAAGAGAATCCTGTATAAAGTGCACAGTTAGCTTGGTTTTGCAATCAAAACAAGATTCTGGTGAAGTGGCATCAAGATTTCTTATTTTGATTTACAATACAGCTTAAAACACAGGGGTCCACCTGAGATGCAGCTCTAAAGTACTCCAGTTATTTTTGGCCATCGAAGTTTTGAAAGCTCACCCTGCTCCTCTGGTTTAATAAAAACAAAAGTGCCTGTCCTCCAAAGTGCATGGTAGAGATAGGAAAAGTATCGCTGGTATGACAAAAAGTGAGTAAGACAGAGAGTCAATCAACAGGAAGACTGCAAAAGACAGATAATCACAAAACATCCCTGCTTGAGCAGCAGCAGAGGAATCTGGGGAAGAGTATGTACTCTACTAAGTTCAGGGACTGTGTGACACAAACCATGTTTCATTTGTACTGCAATGGTCTTGGAAGGAACTTAGAAGAGTCTCACATAACTGTGCTGGATGCTTCCAACACTGAGATTAAAACAGTAGTCACAAATTTAGAAGCGTATCTGGAGGTGTCACACCAGGAACAGTGATCCTGAGCATGCAGTGGTCATGGCACTGCACTTGCCAATGTGCAAAGGTTTATAAAGGCTAATGATGCAGTAGAGATGTGGGTTGTAGAAGCATTTTCAAGACAAGAATGAATCTATGCTAGTAAAGAGGTGGTTGAGAAAAAGGGAACAGTAGGAAAATGAAACAGAATTCAGACTGAAATAACAAACCAGGAAAATAATCACTGCAGCAATATTAAATATGTTTCATGCAAGACTTCTCTGTGTCTCAGCTTGAATTTGTAAAGGGGAATGTTAATTCCCAATGATCTAATCAAAGGATTCAGAGGCTGGTGAATAAAAACCTAGAACAGTAGTAGAACAAAAGGATGCAATTTTGCTGCTGGGGAGAAAATGATGGAAACAATAAGGTGCAGCGGATCAAATGGAAAAGTACTGTTTGGGAAACTGCAGATAACAACACAGTAAAGGCCACAGTGGTGAAAAATCAAGGTTTCTTCTGGATCTAAAGCAAGAATCTTGGCATTGTATGAAATGATGAAAACTGTATTACCAGCAACACTGAATAGTCAATCAGAAATGACAGCAGGAGAAGAGAATGAATTTTCAAAAACCTTTTCAAAACCAGTCTCCAAACTACAGAATATTATGTGCCAAGAGCAGTGTTACATTTTTGGTAGTTCATGGTAAAGGTAACACAGGAAAAGCCTAAGGTTAAGAATCAGCTGGTGAAGAAGTGCTGGGCACCTACATCTCCATTTAATGCAATCTAGCATCACAGATTCATGGCACGTTTGAAAATCAGGCTCTAAAAAGATAAACCCCACAATTTAGCTGGACAAACTTGGCAATTAAAGATACCCTAAAGGCTGCGATATTCACCTGAAGGAACCAACAAAGGGCAATTTAAACCTGGATCCTAAATCAAATGTTAGAGGACTGTCTTTAAGGAGATTCTGTGAGAAAATATCTTGCATAAGCAGGAAAGGATTTGAATATCTCATTTATTCCTTGGTATATAACCTCTTTCTGTCACTGAGGGCACTCAGACAGCTAATGAGGTAGGTATCACACAACCAAGTCTTTCCTGATAAATAACAGTGATGGTAATACTTTCAACCTTATTGATTGGCCAGGAACAGAAATTATGATAACAATGGGTTTATGTATCCCTGAGAGGGAGCGTAAAACAGGAAGAACAGGAATCTTCTCTATAGATACTGGGAGAAGGGCCTTGGTGGGAAATTGTATTATATGAAATAAATGTATTTGCACAGCATTGTTGCAAGATATGTGTTTTATAGATGGGGGAACCAGAAAAGTTAATTGACTTGCCTATAGCCATGAAAGCAGTCAGTGACAGACCTGGGATTCATGATCAGGACTTCCTTGCCTCCTGTATCATGTTCAGTTATCCACTTGCTGGCCAGAGGCTCACTGCATGGTTGTTCTAACATACTGTATAAAGATAGTCATGCAAGGGATGTAGCACAAAGTCACTGAAGAACAGAGCTCTCCTTGTACCAGAAAGCAGATTTCTTCTGGAAGCTGCGTGCAATTGGGAACCTCTGGTGGGAAGCACACATCTGGTTTCTTCATCCTGGAATGTCTGGTGCTTAAGGCTTAGCACAATAAGGATGATTTTAATGACTAAATGTAACAGAGATGGCCTGTACAGGCATAAATTACAAGGTGTCTGGTAGTGGAACAACCTTTTCCCTATGCTCTTCTGACGCTTAAAAATCAAACATTAGCCAGGTTAATGCAGTGGACTCATGACAAATAACTAAAGATCAGTCTATATTTCCATGTCCACAGGTCGGATATCTCCAGTTTTGTGTTCTTTTACCCACAGTTCCCTGTCTTTGGCAGGATCCACTTTCCGAAGCAACTGATCCACGAGCTCTACTGTCTAAAATGAACAAAACAAGAATCAAAATGTCAAGGGTACATTTCAAGCAGAGGCAGTCATTGCTCTGAAGCATAGAGCAGCTATGGGCACACCTATATTGCATTTGCAGACAAGTGAGAACTGCAGGGACACATGACTTAGTGGACAACAGCCACATCTGAATGTGAAGCCTCACAGCAGGAAGCAGAGAAGAGGCTGACTTTTAACATCAAGCAGAGACAGGCTTCCTATGCCAGGCACTAGCCACTTGGTCTCTGCCTCCTGTCCTGCAATCTGCACCTTACACCAAATACAACCATGTACTGAGGTCAGCATACAGCCCCCATATTTTAATATTTGAAAACTAGCCAGTTTTTTAATAATAATAAAAAAAATATATACTCCTTCTCCCAACTATTTACCATCTTCCTTGCAAGAACAGATGAGCTCAGTAATAGTGCATCTTGCTGGAAGAACTACTAATAGCTCATGCCGCCCAAATGTCATTCAATTCAGTGTGTCTCCCCCAACAAAAAGCTGTGATCCAGCAGTATGAAATGTAATCAAGATCATAGTCTTGGAGAAGAAATGGCAGTAAAAACTAACAAGCTGACTGCATACACTTTTCACATCTCCTTTTGATATAGGTCAGTCAGATCAGGATAGGGACTGTTCTGCTCAGCTGAAGTACAATAAAGGCCAAAGGGACCAAACAAAAAGCAGACTTACACTTTGGTTGAACATGTCTGTCTCATGCCGCAGCTGTGTATACTGGCAAAGATGCTGACGAATCATCTCCACCCTTTCAACTTCTAATCTCTCAAGCTCCTGGACACGAAGGAAAACAAGTCCATATTTTGGTTGGAAGCTGAACTTGAAGGCCCAGAGAAGGGATGACACACAAAAGGTTGCCAGTCAGTGCGATATTACCCCAGGGTCATGCTTTGGAGCTCACGTCTGTGGTTGCACATCCCTCTGATTTGCAGAGAATCAGAGACAGCAAGCAACAGAATTCCCTTCAGCCTGAACTCAACAACAGAAAAGAACCACAGAACCACAGAATAACACGTTGGAAGGGACCTCAAGGATCATCTGGGCTAACCTTTCTAGGCAAAGCATGACCTAGACTAGATGCCCCAGCACGCTGTCAGGCTCAATCTTAAAAGTCCAATGTTGGGGAATCATCACTGACCTTCAAGGAGCACTGTCCTGTTTGAGCCATTTTGTCTGAGTTTCTCTGAATTCTTGAGTCCAATGGGAATATTTATTCCATTTGATGGGGAAAGTAATTTCATTTGTAATATGATGTTTGCTAATAACTACAAAGTAGATATAGGTCTAAACTTTTCCAAAACTGAAACAACCAAGGGAGAGAGACAAGCTACTATCCTTAGGGATGCTGCAAGAAGGCATCTGTTTCCTGCAGGAAGCCTTGCATACCTTGTTTCTAGCTCCAGAAGTTGCAGTGGTTCCTTGGGGAAGCAGGAGACGATGTTGAGGTGTATAACCTGACTGCCCTCAGTCTAACCAGACACCTGTAGAAGCTGTTTTCTTTCCACCACATGAGCTGGCACAAGTCTCTACCTCACTCAGCTGGCAGTAAGCAGACCCAAGCAATGATTCAGTTGGAAAGGCAGATGATTTATAACTTTCCTCCAGCTTTTTTCTGCCTCCTTCTTCTCCTGGATTCTGATATTATACCCCTAAATCTGCATTAAGTCCCTCCTTGTCCATCTGAGTGGCAGCAGTGGAAGCAGCATGCTATGGAAGTCTGCCTTTAAAAACAGTTTGTTGGACTTTGCTGTACCACTAGAAAGCTCTGTATTCACAGGTACAACAATGGCTCAAATCTTTTAAAACTGCCTTCAAAGGGCAATTTTTTATCCTCTTCTTTTTAGGAGTTTACAGTTTTGTGTTTGGCCAATGAGAAAAATACACGCAGAAGGTATTTTTATTTCCTGCTTTTGAAAGCAATCAGCTCTTATCTAGAAGGGCTGTAAGGAATAACACGAGGGAGGAGCCCTACAGCCAAATACAGGTATTTCAAGGTACACAGCACATCAAAGCTGTTATCTTGGTGACTAACCCCAAAGGTATATGCCCTTAGGATGAACACTGTGAGCTGTGCTATCTTCAGAGAGACAGAGGCAATTAAAGCTTGCCTCTGCTGAGCTGGCAAGAGAAGAAATTGCAAAATCATGGAATACAAAAATTCATTTGTGTCTAAATGGATTCAGTGATTTATCACGTTTTTCCATGTCCTCCTTGTGCATTACTTCATCCTTCCTGGGGATAATTGCAGTGTTCTGGCTCCAAAGAAGCCCTGAACTGGTTTAATGCCTTCTGAAAAGAAACAATTATTTCTTCCTTCCCCTAATGATAGCAGTTTTTCTTAGAACTGAGAACAGGAAATACAATGAGAGATTTATCACCCAAGTTTCTCCACTGCTTTGCACTGTAACTGTGATGAATGTTGCAGGCTATTACAATTCTGCAATGTTATACATGTAAGTTACATACCAGAGTGGTGGTCACCATTTCCTCAAACCACTTGGACTGGGCTTGATTGTAAAGATCCACGCAGCGCATCAAGTCATCCCCTGGAAAGTTCAAGATAGCAACACATTAGTCTTCTGTAGCCAGTGTTATGGAGCTTATAAGGTTAAGTACAGCTCAGACTTTGCAGACAGACCCAGAAGGCTGGAAGGTCAGTCCTAGTGGAGTTCTGTTACTTTTTTATGTGCAACAAAATTTCACCACAAGGCACTGTTAGGTGATTGGGGTGTGAAAGAATGAGGGGGAAAGATAAGATTTTAAAAGAAAAATATGAACATTAAGTAATAGTTTACAAAATGCCCAGAATGGTAAAAACGTGTAACTTCAATTAAAAAGAGTTATAGAAAGTTGTATCTGAAAAATCATTAACATGAGGAGTCAATAATAATGAGGATAGCACTCAGTAAGTGAGCCTGCATTCTAAGACATGTCTATTTAAAATAGGAGCAAAGCATCATGCTCAAGCTGTCTGAGATCAAGTTGATGCTGATTTGCAACCTCAGCCGAACTGCAGCCTCCAGCCTCTGGAGATGCTCTGGCTCCCTCCCGTGCTCACGGCAGGAACACAGTAAGCTGCAATGATTTCATGTTTTTAATTTGTTGTAGGACTCTGCTCTGACAGAGTCAGACAATCTGGAAGGCACGGCTTTGAGGTTATTGCTTTCTGGATAGTAAATTCTCTTTCTTCTTTAAATAAGGCTCAGTTACGCTTTTCCTAATGGTTCCATGCCTAGGTCCAGGGCTCAAATTCATCCTGCTCTTTTAGGTGTACAAGGTCTTTACACTCAAACCAGGGACAAACCAAGCTTTAAGAACAGGACTCCATAGACCAAACAAGTGTCGAAGAAGTAAATGCATCTGGAAGTCTCTCGTGGCCTTAGAAGTTGGGGTGGCAACCAAACTCTACAAACCTCAGCTAAAAGCTTATGCACCCAGGCAGGAGATGCTTAGTTTGACATGACAAGTCCAGGAGGCTCCTCAGGAGCTATCTGACTTGGGGTTATCCTCCACCCACTTGTGTGAATCTGAGCCACTGTACATTCAGGAACATGAAGTCATTAAAAACATGAACAGTAGCAGTAGAAAGGCATGAGAGCAGAAAGCAACATATCAATAACTGGTGGGATTGTAGAAGGGCTCTGGTCTAGAGCTCTCTGGTCCTATCATGCACTTGCAGCAGGCCTCATGTCAAAGCCAGATCACTACATACTGCTCCTGTGCACATCACAAGCACCCTGGCTTGGCTGCTGGGATGGGACAAGTCCTCCCCTGCCATGCACCATAACAGTGGCAGAAAGTGGGGGAGAGTGATGGGGAGGCTCACGCCAAACTCTGGGTTACTCTCATGTGATCTTCAGCTCTCCCTTACTTGTTCAACATGTAACTTTTGTTTCTCTTCAAATGGTTGTCTATACACATGGTCACACTGTAAATGACTCTTCCTAGTCTCCTCAAAACCCAGACCCATTCTGAAGATTTAAAAGCCTCACAGCTATGAATGACCATTCTGCTAAGGAATAGACCTATGAAGGGATGAAACATGAAAGCCCTAGTTAAAGTAGATTTTCAGCATTCATTAGTTTCACAGATCTCAAGGAAGACAACTCCTGATGGATCCTGTAGAATTGGTTTGAGTCTCCATAAAACATGCATAGGTCACATCAAGTAGAACAGAAATCATTTTAATCATTGAACAGCAGTGGAAAAAAGACAAAAAGTTCACTTTCAAAGAAAAAGAAAAAGACAATAACAGGAAGCATAACAGGCACCAACAGAGCTGTGGGTAACCGGGATTTAGGAAAGAACCAAGGAAGGAACTACTATGTAAGGAAAAAACATTCTCAGCTGAGCTGCTTTGAACCTGACTGTGAAAGTTTCACAAGCATTCAGTTATCCCAGCACACTTTCAAAACAAAAGGACAATTCAACCTCCTTTTACTGTTCTCACCCCAATTACCAAAATCATCATTTTGTGATGTCTCACTTGG
The DNA here is from genome assembly GCF_000696875.1 of Nestor notabilis. NCBI lineage: Eukaryota > Metazoa > Chordata > Aves > Psittaciformes > Psittacidae > Nestor > Nestor notabilis. Next base: position 72,691 of record NW_009931234.1, read on the forward strand.
AAAACTAGGTTCATTTCTTCAGAGGATTTAACACTGAAATCATAGCATGATTCACTTGGACTTTGTAGCTACTACATTAAAACCTGAGAAACACATGGGTGGATGGGCAGTTGCATCCCATCTTGTTCCTGTCTTCCACAGGGCTGTGTTCACCTCCCACCACTGATAGACACAGGTACTCACCTGCCTGAGTGGACTTCCGCCTCGCCTTCTTAATTTCCTCTTCTGTCTTGTTGCTGAGCTTCACCTCTAGCTGCTGTGTTTTCATTTCCAGATCCTTCTGTCTCTCTGTCAAGGCTTTCCGGGCCTTGGAATAATCAAAGAAGACCCACGTGTTTTAGAGCAAAAGAACCGCCAGCTTCTTTCAGCCATCTATGACTCCTTCACACAAATACCTACCACTAAGACGCCAGGAACTCTGCATCAAACTGGGTCCTAATTGGGATTCAAGCTCTTAGGACAGGACATCACAGTGATCAAAGATGTGTCCTACCACCATATAGAAGTCATTACTAACAAATCACAAGAGCATCTGAACTCTTCACAGGTTCTTAGAAAGGCAGAGTACAAAAGGCATCACCAGACTTTCATGTTTCTTAGTAACTTTTTTATCTTAGTAACTATTTCTGAAAGGAAGTGGAACTGGAGCTTCTTCTCAATGTCTTAACCAGCATCACCAACATCTCACATTTGTTCTTAAGATCTAAATTGTTGACAGAAATTCAAGCATCTCACAAAATTAACTTTTAAGTACCTTGTGTATTCAATGTACATTTATTAGAAACTGTAACGATACGAACTTTGAGGTTTATTTCAGAGAAGCTACTTCAGGTTCATTACACCAGCAGTTAGTACTGCAGAAATCGTGAACCTAAGACCTGGTTAAAACTGATTATTTAGATTACTTTAAAGTTCTTCAGGAATTTAAAACCTGATTTATCAGTATCATTACTGAATTTACACAGCCAAATTACTGAAGTGTCTTAACAAATAAACATCATTTCCACATCTGCATGCTGGCTGCTTGCTGGGGTGACACATGTGCATAAAATAGTTTCTTTTGCACAGGCTTGTTACAAAAGAGGCCACATTTGTTCTTTATCCAGTTGTAGTGTTTAAAATGAATTTGGATGATTTTATTTTTTTCGCACCTTGCAGTTTTCACACGAGCCTGCAAGTTGCGCTCTTGAGGCATTACTTGAACCTTTGCAGTTTTAAAGACTCTGTGCTTGGCTCGGCAGGTCGCAAGAGGGAGCTGCAGGAAAGCAATCTGGTGAGAAGCTGTGGTGAGGCACACTGCAGAGAATCCTAGAATAGTTTGGGTTGAAAAGGACCTTAAGGCTCACTCAGTTCCAACCCCCTGCCACAGGTAGGGACACCTTCCACTAGACCAGGTTGCTCCAGGCCCCGGCCAACCTGGTCTTGAACACTGCCAGGGATGGGACAGCCACAGCTTCTCTGGGCACCCTGTGCCAGCGCGTCAGCACCCTCACAGGGAAGAACTTCTTCCTTATATCTAATCTGAACTTCCTCTGTTTCAGTTTGAACCCATCACCCCTTGTCCTATTGCTACAGCCCCTGATGAAGAGTCCCTCTCCAGCACCCTTGTAGGCCCCCTTCAGACACTGGAAGCTGCTCTGAGGTCAAACTTCTGCGTAACATCTCATCTCAATTTCCCCTCTGGCAGATTAAAGCCATTCCCACTTTTCCCATTTGTACCAGGCCCTTGTCCAAAGCCCCTCTCCAGGTTTCCAGTGGCCCCCTTAGGCACTGAGAGTTGCTCTACGGTCTCCCGTTAAGGAGCGTTCTCTTCTCCAGGCTGAACAAGCCCAGCTCTCTCAGCCTGTCCCCAGAGCAGAGCTGCTCCAGCCCTCTGATCATATGGCTTTTATCTTTTTTTATTCTTTCTTCTCAAGGCTATTCTAATTCATTCTTTTTAATACCCCTACTGAGAACTGTGTTTCTTTGCAGATATGGCTGTGAAGAACTTAGTGTTTTGCAGAAAAATGCTTTCCCTGCATACATACAGTGTGTATCCTGCAACAATGCTGTCCCCTGGCAAAATTGTTCAGGTGCACTCTGATTCTTAATGAAAGCCCTAACAACCTTCTGGCTTGACCGAACATAGTATTTTCTTTTCCAACTTAGACCCATCCATTTGGCACAAGTGTCTTGGCAGCTGAAGCATGGATATTCCATTTCCTGACAGCTGCTGTTAACAGCACTTTTTGAGGGTATAACTCCCCTAGGTTTATGAGTTTTATACCTGTGGATTTATACCTGTGGGTATAAATCTCAACCTCAGCTGGATGTTCATGTTAAAATAGCCCCTGATCTGAGGGGTGCTGCTGCTGTTTGAGTTTTTCAGGTGAGGTTGTTTGCTGTGAGGTACAGAAAACAGGAACTGGGAGAGGCTTTGTGACAGGTTTGACCTGCCTCCCTTAGTCATCTGCTTCTCACCACTGCTGGATAATACTGAGCCATACACACCTTTGGTCTGATCCTGCTGCTATTCTAAGACAACATCTTTTTAAATTTTGAGGGTAACAGATGTGACTTCTGGATGCACATGAACAAGAAGCATTTTCATCAAATGCATTAGAAATATATTGTCTCAAATTGGGAAGAGAAGGATGAAACAAAAAAGACAGCTCAGCAGTAATGTGTTAGCCCTGCCTGTAGCCCCCAGTTTCCCAGCTAAGCAGTAAATGACGTCTGGGGCCCAGCAAAATCAAAACCTTTGTGGTTCTTCATGGCAGAACAGAAACTTCTCATGGGGCACCTGCTTTTCTGTCCAAACCAGCAGTATCTCAAATTCCCTAGTTTGTTCTCTGCTCCCACCTTTTCAACTGCTGCGTAGCGGCTGGCCAGCTGCTTCCGTAAGTCTGCAATGTGGTGGTCACACTTCTTCATGTCTTTCTTAAAATTCTCTCTGAAGTTGAGCAGTGGCTTCTCTACCTCACTCTGAAGCTGGTAATGAAATAAAAAGAAGAAAAGGCAATAATGAAGAGCCAGGCAGTAATTCCCAGCTCTTTTGCTGAGCAGAACTCAGGACAAAGAGGAAGCAATATGCACACTGCGGCTAAAGACAGTCATACATAAACACTTGTCTACCCCAAGAGAGCTGTGAGTGAAGCTATTGCAAAATTAGCTCTTCACAGGACAACTCCATTAAGGGAATATCACAACATCACAAAATGGCTGTGGCTAGAAGGGACCACCATAGGTTGGCCTTTTTCCAATGCTATTTTAATGGAGAAGGAAAATTCATACAAGCTTAGTGTAGTTTTTTAATGAAGAGAGGCTACAAAGACAGCCAAGCCCTACAGCACACATCCTAGAGAGGTTAAACAAGCCTAAAGCAGAGCTTGTTCAGGCAGATGAAGACTGGCATCACGGTGATCTAATATGGCCTACAGCTATCTGAAAGTCAAACTCAAGGGTATCAGGGCCAGGCGATGTCACAACAGACAATTGAGCTTTGGGAGGTTCATGAAAAAAGTCACCAAATTGGTAGCTGAGCACTGGAACAGGTTCACCAGAGAGGTTGTGAAATCTCTGCTAGACAAAGATGTAGTTGTGATCCACTGTGGTGACAGTCTTTGCTCTGACTAGCAGGGTTGCACTAGAAGATTCTGGACAATGTTTTGATGACAGTCTCATCAGGATGGCCCCAGGCCAGCTAATAGACCTGTTCACAACTCTGGTCCAGCATGGTTACACAAGAGCACAGAACAAACTGACAGCTGTGCCAGGAACATTGTCAGTGCTCAACAAAATGAGAAGAGAGAAATTCAGAGTGGCTTCAGCAAACTGCAGATGCAATATATTACGATTGATAGAGATGTCTGTGTCCAACTGAGTTCAAAGTAGCTAAACAGTCTGTGTGCCCTTCAGACTGCTTCATCAGTAACTGGATTAACCTGGTGTCCTGGGTTCAGCTACAGCAG
>NW_009931235.1:0-611 GCF_000696875.1 Nestor notabilis
TTTAGAGATATCCCAGAGGAACCTATAGAGATCTATAGGAACCTATAGAGATATTCTGTAGGGATCTATAGAGACACATACAGACGCTCCATAGAGACCTGTAGGGACCTATAGAGACATTCTATAGCGACCTATGGAGACACCCCATAGGGACCTATAGAGACACCCCATAGGGACCTATAGAGGCACATAGACCCTATATCTATAGAGGCACATAGGCCCTGTAGAGGTACGTAGACACCTATAGCTACCTAAAGAGACATCCTATAGAGATCTATAGAGACACCCTATAGGGAACTATAGAGATACCTCGTAGAGACCTATAGGAACCTATAGAGATCCGTAGACCCTAGAGAGACACATAGAACCTATAGAGACCCATAGGGACTTACAGAGACACCTCAGAGGGACCTATAGAGACACGTAGGGACCTATAGAGACACCCCAGAGGGACCCATAGAGACACCTATAGAGACCCCCCATACGAACCTATATAGACCCCCTATAGGGACCCATAGACCACATAGCGGCACCCCATAGGGACCTATAGAGACCCACAGGGACACCACATAGGGGCACATAGGGACCCATAGCCCCCATAAGAGCACCCC
>NW_009931236.1:0-6023 GCF_000696875.1 Nestor notabilis
AAATGGGTAATGGGTTCAAACTTAAACAGGGGAAGTTCATGTTAGATATAAGGAAGAAGTTCTTCCCTGTGAGGGTGGTGAGGCACTGGCACAGCTTTCCCAAGGAAGTGGTGAATGCTCCATCCCTGGCAGTGTTCAAGGCCAGGTTGGACAGAGTCTTGGGCGGCATACTCTAGCATGAGGTGTCCCTGCCCATGGAAGAAGGGTTGGAACTAGATGAGCTTAAAGTCCTTTCCAACCCTATCTCTTCTATGATTCTATAGTAGGTCTTCATGTGGCAGCTCTAACACTGTAGGGTGCAAATCAGAAGAAAGGATTCAAAAGAAGGTGTGCTAGCCCAAGGCCACTAGATGCAGTATCTCCGGCCTCACTAGAGACCTGTGCAACAAGAAAATTCTGGGTGCAGTTAAACCACAAATGAAATTTGATCTATTATGAATTGACCAAGAAAACTTAATTTTCTTTCTATGGCAGGAGTGTGATTTACACAGCCCAGAGAAAAGAAGCAGCATCTACATTGTCCTACCTATGAATCAACTGACCCCTTGCCAGAGAATTGGAACTAAGGATATTGCTGTTTGTCCTGGGTTCAGCTATAGCAGTCATTTTTCCTCCTTCTTAGTAGCTGGTGCAGTGCTGTGTTTTTTTTGACTTTCAGTCTGGGAACAATGCTGATAACACCGATGTTTTTAGTTGTTGCTCAGTAATGTTTACTCTGACCAAGGACTTTCTCAGTCTCATGCTCTGCCAGAGAGGAGGGGAAGCCAGGAGGAAGCAGAGACAGGACACCTGACCCAAACTGGCCAAAGGGCTATTCCATACCACAGCACGTCATGCCCAGTATATAAACTGGGGGGAGTTAGCCGGAAGGCCCAGATCGCTGCTCGGGTCAGGCTGGGGATCAGTCGGTGGGGGGGGAGCGGTTGTGTCCTCTCCCCTTGTTATTCCTCTTATCATTATTACTGGTAGCAGCAGTGGTTTGTATTATACCTTAGTTGCTGGAGTGCTGTTATCTCAACCTGTGGGAGTTACATTCCTCCGGTTCTCCTCCCTATCCCTCCAGGAGCAGGGGGAGGAAGGAAGAGGAGGGGGAGTGAGCGAGAGGCTGCGTGGTTCCAAGTTGCCGACTGGGCTTAAACCACGACATTGTTCCACTGCTGAAGATGATCATGGCACCAATGATTTCGGCTTCATTCTTTTTGGTCTCAAAGCCTAACTGGACATAATATGGTGTTTGAGGGTTTTAACTAAGGAGAATTTCCATTTATCGGACTCTTCATATAATATTGAAACTGTGTAGATGGACAAGGATCATTAAAACCAAAGGAACCTCAGTTATAAGCAGTCTGTTGGGAGCACACATAGGAACTGTTAATCCTCAAATAAATAAATACTATGTATGCTTTCTCCTTCCAGCAGTGTTTTGGTCACTACCATCTGTCATTAGCAGACCTTCTGCCTTTGGGCTCAAGTCTGGCAGCTGCTTTCCTTGTCCTCGACTTCTCATTCAAGCCCAAGTTTTTTATTCTTTCTGTTTTTCTGCCAAGGGCTGAAAAGCCTCCCGTCTCTGTGATGGAGTGCCATAGGGGAAATGTTCTTAATCTGCTGCACCCTTCCTTCCTTACAAATTGTGAATATAAGCAGATCCCCAGGGCTTCAGAAAACAACCCCATCTGACCTTACTCTACTTCTTTCTGCATGTGGATTCATGGCCAAAGACAGCATTGGATGTAGGCATTAACAGTCACTTTCCATGCCTGAGAGACAGCAGGACTAGTATGGGCACAAGAAATGGTAGAGATGTGCCAGGTACATTGCAGCTCATCTATCTTGCTTCTGCAGGTGCTGAATAGTCTGGCTGCCTCAGGAACCAGAGCAGCCACAGGGTGAACACAGCCCTTTGAGGAAGGTTGTATGCTTAACTCTGCATGTGTTCCCTTAGACAAGAGCTTGCACCATTTTGAGTCTTTTCTGAGGAACAGCAGATGTTCTTCACTCTCTTAGATCTGCTTTTGTAAGGCCCCTTACAACTGTTTTTTAAAAAGGCCTCTGTGGACTCTCAAAGTGAGTGCTAAAATTGGGAGAAAAGGAAAAAGAGTGTATTTCCTTTGATATGTGATTTTTGATTGGGCCAACTGGAAGTGTTTGCCTTGTGCAGCATATATGTTATTGATTTATGGGATTCCACTGCTGTGCAGAAGCTCCAGAAGTTAATTATTTTAGACCATGACAGGCAAAAATGTGTATTTTTCTGAGGTTTACAGAGTATTTATTTTTAATAGAATCATAATTTTTCATTGCAAACCTGACTTTCCTGTTCACTGTATGTCTTGTTTTCTCAGACTGTCTCATTCTTTTGCAAATGTTAGGTGACCACCAAAGCTGCTAAATGTTCTAACAAGTATTCATAGGATTAAATAGAATAAAATCACTTGTGTTCATAATTTAATCTTAATGATATGGTTAGAATCATACCTAGAAGGTGTAATGTGATTTTGTCTTCTGACTACACATAATTGGTGAAGGGGGCTAGAAGTGATGGTAGGCTTCTAAAACTCATATGTGCTCCACTGCCATTTCAACTGTGTATTTCTTTCCATTGTGATAGCCATATACAGTGCAGTAGGTTGTGTGTAAATAGGTATTCCTTCTGAAAGTAGCCTTCAGCTACTTAAACCCAGAGAATTCTTGGTGTTCTTTAAATTGTCTTGAAATTAAATTATTTTCTCAGTTACAATTACACTGTAAAGCAATAGTATCAGTAGTTTTGCTAGGTTCATTTCTCATGTTAGAAGATACACTCTTTTGCCCCTAATGCACAGATTAGAAACTGAAAAGAAGCAATATGAAATGCAACATAGTGCAACATGCAGGGAACTTAGGAGCAGGAGCAGTCTTTTTTTGTGACTCAAAACCTCATGGAAAATAATGACTAGTAGCAAATGCCATGCTATTGTCAGACAACTGCCTTTATAGAGAACAAAGCTTTGACAGAAAGTTTTATTCTTTAGCATTTATCGTTCATTCTTAGTGCAAATATACTTGTGGGTCAAAATATGGTTGTGCAGCTGTCAAACCTTTTTGAATGAATACTTTCTGACAGCAAGGTTTCATTTTTTTACAACTGGGAGACCCTTTGTGAGGATTGAGGATTGCTTATAAGATGGAATTTATCTGATCAACCAGAACAAAAAACATCTTTGCCGGCTGGCTGGCCAGCTGGGTGTGGAAAACTTTGAAGTAGGAATGATGGGGGATAATGACCTGCAGTGACAAGAGGAAGTGGTGGACAAGGTTGGGGTGTGGGGCGATGTAAGCAGGAGGGATCTTGTATTCAGCAAAACAAGGCAGAAAAGAGCTCCACCCAAATATATCCACATAAATAAGGGAATGCCTACCAATCAGAACTATCGGGAAAGCACCCATGACCTTTCTGGAAAATTAACATGACTTGCTGCCTCTCTGAAATGAGCAAACCACAGGAATTAGAAGTCTGTGTGCAGTTACAGAGTTATGATCTCATTGTAATCATGGAGACGGTGGCATAGCTCAAAATGACTGGAGTGCTGAGGTGGATGGATACAGGCTATTAAGGAAGGACAGGCTGGGACAGCAAGAAGGGATCACCTTTTACCTGAGACAGCAGTAGCGTGTATGTCTACAGGTGAACAATGAACTGGTGAGAGCTGGTGGATCACATTAGTTGATGGACCAACATGGCTGACATTGCGATGGGTATTTGCTGCAGACTGCCTGACTAGGAAGAAGAAGTAGATAAGGACTTCATCACAAAACTGGAAGAACTGTTATGTTCACAGGCCCTGTACCTTATTAGAGGTTTTAAGTCCCCCCAATATACGCTAGAAAGAGATTACAGCAGTGTATGGGAAATGCAAGAGGTTTTGGGAGTGTGTTTATGCACCTTCCTGACAAAGGTGATCAAGAAGTCAATGAGGCAAGATGCTCTGCTGGACCTCATACAAACAAGAAAGAATTGGTAGGGGTTGTAAAAGTCAGGGGCAGGCTGTGGTGTCCATGAGATGACCTTAAGGATCCTAAAAAAAGGGAGCAGAGCAAAAAACAGGACTATATCCTGGACTTTTGGAAAGCACTTTGTGGAAATCTGCTTGGAAGAATCACATGGGATGTAGCCCTGGAAACCAGATCTGGTTGTTTTTCAAGGACGCCTCCTCCAAGCTCAAGAAAGGTCCATTCTGACAAATAGGAGGTCTACATGGATGAACAAAGAGCTTCTAAGTGAATGCAGACATAAAGTACCTGTACAAGAAGCAGATGACAGAGAAAAAGTGACCAGAGATGAATAGACACTGTGTGAGCATTCAGATACGGAGATAGGAAAGCCAAAGCCCTTCTGAAGTTAAATCTGGTGAAACAAGGGAAGGCAAACAAAGGTTTCCACAGACATGTAAGCAGCAGAAGGAAGTTGAGAGAAAATATAAGTCTGTTGCTGAATGGGGTAGGAGATCTGACCACAAGGATATGGAAAAGACCAAAGTACTCCTTGCTGCCTTCACCTTGTTCTTTGTTGGTAAGACCTGACTTCAGGAATCCCAGGACAAGGAGGGTCTGGTTAAGGAACATTTAAACAAACTGGAGATACAAAAGCCCCTGGGACCTGGTGGACTGCAACCACAAGTGCTGAGACAGCTGACCTATGTCATTGCAACAGCAATCTTGACCAGATTTGAAAGTCTGTGGAAAATGAGAGAGATTCCTGAGTACTGGAAAAAATCAATTGTCACTCCTGTCTTCCCAAAGGGAGAAAATTGTAGAATCATAGAATCAACTAGGTTGGAAAAGACCTTTAACATCAAGGATCCCAGGAGACACAGACCAGTCATCCTCACCTTTATCCTATGGAAAGCAATGAACTGAATCCTCTTTAAAAATATTTATAAACACATGAAGTACAAGAAGGTCATTTGGAGTAGTCATCAAGGATTTATGAAGAGGAATTCATGCCTGACCAGCCTTATAGCCTTCTATGATAATGTGATGACAGTGGATAGGGAGAGAGCAGTGGATGTTGTTTGTCTTATCTTTAGCAAGGCTTTCAACTCCATCTTTCACAACATTCTCACTGACAAACCAGTGAAATGTGGGCTAGCTAGATAGACAGCAAGGGGGCTTAAAAACCACCTGAATGGCCAGGCTTAAATGGTTGTGAGCAGGAGAGAAGCTTCTGCTAGAGGCCAGTTACTAGTGATGTACCACAGGGACCAAACCTGGGGCAAATACTGTTTACCACCTCCATTAATGACTTGGATGATGGGATGGATTGCTCCCTCAATAGGTCAGAGAGGAATGGTTGATAGACCAGAAGGGTGTGTTGCCACTCAGAGGGTCCTGGATAAGCTGCAGAAATGGGCTAGCAGCAATCTCAATAAAGTACAACAAAGGCAAGTGCAAAGCCCTATATTTGGACAAAATTAATCCTATACATCAGAGGAGGTTGGGGTTTGATTAGCCAGGAATCAGTGTGGCAGACAAAGAGCTGGTCCTGGTTGACACATTGTACCATGAGCCAGCAATGTTATTTTGTGGAAAAAAGGCCAATGACATTGAGATCTGCGTGAGTCAGAGCATTGCCAGCAGGTTGGAGGAGCTGATACTTCACCATTACTCATCTGGAGTGCTGGGTCCTATGCTGTGCTCCCCAGACAAGAGAGGCATCAAAAGACTGGAGTGAATACAGCAAAGGACCTACCTCAAAGGTGATGAAGGGATGGGAGTAGGACAAGAGACACAGGGTGGAATACAAGAAATTTCATTTAAATGTAGGAAAAAGGCATTTGGTTTTTTGTTTTGTTTGTTTTGGTTTGTTTGTTTGCTTGTTTGGTTTGGTTTTGTGTTTGGATTTTGGGGCTTTTTTGACACAGTGAGGGCTGTTCAATTTTGGACAGATTGCCCAGAGAATTTGGAGTCTCCATCCTTAGAGACACTCAAAACCCAACAGAACACAGCCCCCAGCAACCCAGTTTAGCTGGCACTGCTTGAGCAGG
>NW_009931236.1:6054-10208 GCF_000696875.1 Nestor notabilis
TAGGTGATCTGTTGAGGTACCTCCCAATAATTTTACTACTGTGTGATACTTTACAATTGAGTGATAAATCTTCTCAGCCTAATTATTCGGACAGCCACTCAAGATGTGTTCGGGCAATACTGTCAGATAAAACAACCAAGAGTAGCCTCCCAAAAATGGACATTTTAAATAAACTATAGGACTTTGCATCAAAATATTTATAATGTGAAACAGAAGAATTTGAGGCTGGAAGTATTATGTTAGTCAGGACTGGTGACTGTTTGAAATTTGGCAGTTATGTTTTAAATAAATTGCAGCAAATACAGCTGACCTCATAAAGCTTTGAAAATGAAATTACTTGCAAAAATTAATCTGTGTAATAAACATGAGTGTCAAGATTTCCATATCTCATCTTCTCACCCTCTTCACTTTTACCTGCCTTGCCTCCTTCCCTTTGGGATGTTCAATCAATAGGAGTTTTTAACATGCCAAGAATTTGTAAATGATAAAATGGAACTCTGTCAAAAATAATGTCAGGTGGCAGGACTACTCTGGCACTCAGAGTGCATTAAAATGGAATAAAAGTAACATCAAACAAGTTCCTGCAGGGAAGGGAGTGGATATATCAGTGTAATCTAGAAAAGGGCCTTTGGTTTAATGAGGTTCAATTTCATAAAAGTGCAGGTCATGAAGTTACCAGACAGGCCTACATTGTCTATCGTATTGTTAAAGCAGAAGCTAATTAAATGTAGATACAGTCCTGAATAATGATGGAAAGCACAACCCAATGTGAACAAGATCAAAACTGGGCCTAGAACTGAGCTGTAAGTCTGTTGCTCTGCTTGCTGCTGAACACATGCAGCAAATGTTTATGTGGTCATACTGAACAGAGGTTATCTTGCTCTTTGCTTGCTGCTAGAAGTTGTGCAGCAAAATTTGTTGCTCATACTTGTTTTGAATAATAGATAATTCTGCTAACACAGAGGATGTTTTAGACTGAAGTAGGAATGAAGCAATTAACATACACCATCCATGTAAGATCATATAGAAAATAACAACTTTTGTCTTTAGTCTTGTTTAAAAGGATTAGAAAGATCTGTTGTTTTCAAAAATTTGATTTAATTACTTCAGCTGCATCACTACTAGTAAGCATATGAAAAAAAATGAATGCCTTTTCTGTTCCTATGTGACAAATGGGACAGTGAGATGAAGAAAATAAGAGAAAGAGCAAGAATTCTTTGCAAAAGGCTCCTTTCTGACAGTGACATAAGGGAAACTGACTGCAAGGAAGCTTATAGGTATTGTAGGTTTCTTAATGGTAGAAGATGTTAGCAGGTCTGTGTAAAGCACACGCTCATGTAGCAGTGGTGTTTTAGTAAAATTTAGAAGCTACTGCTGTGAGGATTGACTGTCCAGGATTGAGAGTGTTATCATGCACTGAAACTTCTCTCTCACAGACAGTTGCCTGAAGCAGTTTTGACTGCTAGCGTCCTCTAGAGTCAAGGTATTTTTGGAAAGTGCTGTTAGTGCAGTCTCTCTTCAATTCTCTGCCCTGTTTGTGTTTTCCAATACTATGTAAGGGCTTTTACAAGCTACATGTAGTTTCTTCCACAGCCATTTCTGTCAAGAACATACTTATCAAATGCTTAGTTACTGGAACATTTGTCTAAATCAAACATCCAAGAGATTTCCTGTTCTTCAGTAAACATTTTTTCCATGCAAATTTATTTCAAGCCAAGGCAAATTCCATGAGACAGAGCTTCCTATAGCTCCAGAACATTTAGCAATAGATACATGAATGTCTCCTTAAAGTGTAGTTAAATGCAGCAAGATTTTCCTTGGACAAAAAAGTGGATGTCTGTCTTGACTTCTACAGGGCTTACATAAATACTCTTGCTCATGTTGATGGAGTGTGCCTGAAGTTTTTCAGTTTGGATTAGAGAGCTTTCCAAAATGGGTTTATCTGTTTCAGATGAAGTCTTTAATGAATGGCCTTATAATCTTTCCAGTGCTTCTTGGAGTCAGTCAGGACAAAACCACTATAAGAGCCTGTTATACATTTTGTTCTTAGTGAAATCTAAGTACAGACCACACAAAAAAAAAAAAAAAAAAAAAAAGGAAAAAAACCCCACCCCAAAAAACTCCAAACACCGAGATAGGAAAAATAGCTAATATCCAGTGATTACTAGTTCAAAAGCCTTCACATCACAATTTATGTGTTATAGTTTATGTCTATATGTCCATTAGAAGGCCCAGCCAAATGATTTCTGTGAATTCATTTACTTGAACTAAGATGTTTCCGGGACTCAGCTGAGTAAAGGCCACACAGCACAGTTGTCTTGTAACTTTGCAACATGCAATTTTAAACGGACTGCATAACAAAGTCCTAAACCTGCCGATTGTTCCTATGTTCAATCTGTAACCCTTCAGGTCTGCAGTCGGCTCTGAGCAGATTCTCACTGTTGCTGAAGGCCTCTGTGCAGAACATTCTAGTTTACAGATAGTGGTGGAAGCATACAAGCATGAGCTCCCAGATAAACTATGGGCAGCATTGAAACACTTCATAGACCCAGCTGCTAACACATGCTGAAGCATTGTGCCATCTCATACTTGCTCTTGTTGTTACACCTAAATGCTAACACATGCTACCATCGGATCTTCACTTTCCCTTGCTAACATAGCTTTGGACATGCGAAGGACTGGTCTAGGGTGAGGCAGCCCTGCCCGTAGCAAGAGGGTTGGAACTAGGTGATCTTAATGTCCTTTCCAACCCTAACCATTCTTTGATTCTGTGACTGTTAGGGATGCAGTGAGAGTAGTCTGATCAAAAGTAAGATTTAGTTATTTCGCTGCCTTACCATATATAATATTTCTGTATTTTTCATTTTAATGTAGTTGCATTTGTACTTTTGTTTTGTTTGTTCTTTTTTTACTGTACATTCTTTAATAGATTTACCTAGGGAAAAATAGTCAAAACCAGATGCATGGTTTACAGTGGTTTAGATGGTGCAAGTATAATTTGTGATCAGTCAAAGTGAGGACAGAAGCAGGCCGTGGTAATTTGTTTGCTATTGGTGTGTTTGCTATGGAGATAGACTGAAATGACAGAATGGTTACTTAGATGGTGTGTATTTATGCCTTGAATAAAACAACAGACACTCTGTATAGGAAAGTACGTGGGGGGTTTTTAAGGTGAACAATAGGCTTTTCACCTACATGTAATACATGTGCCTAATTAAATCTTACTGCAATCTGTGTACACAAGCCATTCATGCCATAAGTATGGAAGATTAACCATGGAAATATTCAGAGTCCATTTTATAGTCAAAGAAACCAAAGCACAGAAAAGGAGGCTTTTGAATCTCTGTCCAACTCTGTAACTGTAAAGCAATAATTTCCAACTATAAATAATAATCATTATTAGAATACAGAGTATTAATACAGCCCTGTGCTAGGCCTCTACATAAACTGGGGCAGGACCTGATGTGCACAGACCAGGGTACCTTCCTTGAATTCAGAAGCTTTGTTGTCTTCTACTCTGCTCAAAAGGGTTTGTGTGTGCTGTATATAAACCTCTTCACAAGTAACATTAAGTTTTCATGGGCAATCTGTTACTGGTGCTTGCCAAATGACTGAGCTGTTCTATAGCTTAGGTAAGACAGGGTTAATAGGATGATATAGGGAGAAAAGTTTAAGAGGATTTTTTTCATTTGTGTCATGACATCTTTGATAGTTAGGGAGAACTTTCTGACAGAATATTTCCCTTGATAGCCTGACCAAAACGACAATGTGGTGACTTTGAGATGCTCTTGGATGAATGACACAGGTTTCATCATGATGGAAAGACTATTGAAAAACTTACTGAGAAAACGGAGATAATAGCTGCATTAAGAAGTCAGTAAAAGTAGTGTAAGGGAAGAACTTACGCACTACATCTTGTTGTCGTGGGATAGAATATTTCTTCAAGTAAAAGAACAAATAGGGTTTAGTAAGACTGCACAAGTGCCTAAGGGATAGCACACAGCAGACATTGGTGAAGTGGGATCAGTGTTGAGAAGACTTACTGCAAAGGTAGGAGGTTTGTAAAAATAATTCTAAAATGTAGGAGTGGAAATTGGTAATGAAGCATGTTTCAGAACCTCTTTTACATAAACTGGGGGAGAATAGGAAAGAGT
>NW_009931236.1:10239-13691 GCF_000696875.1 Nestor notabilis
ACTGATATAAGAGGAGCTAGGGAAAAATAAATTAAAAAAACCCTAATATCAGAAAGAGGATTCTATGAACTGAAAGACAGCCTACCTTCTTATACTGATACCAGGACAAATTCTGCTTTCAGTGCAGCTGATGTAAAGCCTGACTAATTCCATTTGTCACTTAGACTAGTGCAAATCTAAAAGAACTTGCAGAAGAGACTGAAATTAATTGGGATTTACTTTGATCTATCTGAAAAGCAAGATTTTACCCTATCTTATATCTGGCAGGCTTCTCTCTTTTATCTTCCATTTTAGAGCAGTAACTCATTTACTCCATTCATTCTGGTTTCTTTGTTTTCCTTTCACTCTCCCCCTCACCCTCTTTTTCTTTCTCTGTTTTGCAGTGGCAGCTTACTGGAGCTCAAGCAAAAGAAACTAGGCTATTACCCCTTTTAGACTCTGTCTTTAAAATGTCATGTGAAATGTTCCTGCAACACTTTTGTAAAACCGTGATAGCTGCTGTTTATGTTGATATGATCCACTCTATAATAGGAGCTTAATATAAGTGTGCCCTTACGTTATACTTCAAACCACACAGGTTTCAATTCACACTCCCCCAAAAAGCAAAAATAAGATCAGCATCTAAATTGAAATTGAAGCTAAAGAAATCTGTGGAAAAGAAGTCTAAAAAAAAAACGTGAGTATCAGTTTTACCTTTCTTTTTACTCTATATCTTGGTCATTTCCCAGAAATAAGCTCTTGGTAGTAACCAGTAAACTGTGTCTGGTCTTGCACAGGTGTGATGAGAGATGAAAAATGGATACATTTAACCCCATTTAGTTAGTGCCATTAACTTCAATGAATATATGGTTCCATTAAGTGAACCTCACCTCAGTGCAGCTGAGGATGCAAGAGCTGCCACCACACCATCAGAAGTGCAGGTAAAACATATTCCCAGGGCAGTCACTGTTTCCTCCTCAGTCCCTCCCGCCATGTTCGTTGGAGCTTCAGGAACAATCTGTATATTCAGACATGATTTCTTTGGCACCCTACTGCCCTGGGATTCTGTCTGACAAGGAGATGGCAAGTGATTTGGATAAAGGGAAACTCTTTTAAGATGTTATTGTATATCCTTAATTTACTGCCAGTTCTCTAGAATATGTTAAAACAGTGTTCAGAGTAAAGCCAAAGGAAAAAAGATAAAATGCTATTTCCCCCACCAAAAATGCACAGTATGGTTTCCAGCTTGCTTTGCACGTGTTTACTGGTGTTAGAAGTAAGGAGATCTGAACAGTGCATGGCCTCTTATTAGTCATTAACTTCAGTGTGCAGGGTAGACATCAGGACGTTTGCCACAAAATTCCAGTGACAGTAGATTTCCCCCTAATAAGTCACATAGAATCCATGCTGCTTAGAATCCAGCCATTGCTCTACCTAATCCAATCATCATCTAGTCAAATTCATGTTAATTTCCACAGACTTTCACTTGAACAGAAATAAATCACATAAAATCATCTGGATTTGGCCCAGGAATATATAAATCTGCTGTTATCAGATTTAGTTACTGTTATGAGTTTAAACCAGCAGGCTAATTGAGACAACCTAGGGAACCTAATCCCACCCTCCTTATTTAAAGCATTAAGATAGGCAAGTCACAATGAGTTTGAAGTTTGAGTTCCCATGTGCTGCAACTAGCATGGAAGTAAGCACTGTTTTCATTTAATTTACAATGGACTAGATTTCCACAAATCTGTGCATTTGTAAAACTTAATACCAAGACTCTCCATGAAATCACAACAATTGCATGAGCAGAAATTGAAAATGGGCATTTATATTGACTTATTTAAAGTCTGGGTCGGCAATAAAACAAAATGTGTCTCAAAAATCCAAGGAGTTACATGTTGTATTACAGGTCATGTCCTGGGTTCAGGTGTTGTAACAGTTATTTTTCTCCTTCCTAGTACCTGGTGCAGTGCTGTGGGGGTAGTTGCAGCAATGGAAGCAGGGTAACTGGCAACGCAGAGGTAAACTCATCTGGGCTGCTGCACTGTGGCAAGATATCGCTGCCCGGATGCAGAACCTGGTGGTGAAGGTACGCCACGTGGATGCTCATGTACCCATGAGTCGGGCCACTGGGGAACACCAGAATAACCAACAAGTGGATAGAGCTGCTAAGATTGAGGTGGCTCAGATGGACTTAGATTGGCAACATGAGGGTGAATTAATTTTATCCCAGTGGGCCCATGACACCTCAGGCCATCAAGGCAGAGATGCAAGATATAGATGGGCTCGTGATCGAGGGGTGGACTTAACAATGGACACTATTGCCCAGGTTATTCATGAATGTGAAACATGTGCTGCAATTAAGCAAGTCAAGCAGTTAAAGCCTCTCTGGTATGGAGGACGATGGCTGAAGTACAAGTATGGGGAAGCCTGGCAGATTGACTATGTCACACTCCCAATTGTGACATAGTCAATCTGCTTGCCAAGGCAAGCGCTATGTGCTTACCATGGTGGAAGCAACCACCGGATGGCTGGAAACATACGCTGTGGCCCACACCACTGCCCAGAACACTATTCTGGGCCTTGAGAAACAAGTCCTGTGACTACACGGCACCCCAGAGAGAATTGAGTCAGACAACGGGACTCATTTCCGGAAGAACCTTATAGATGCTTGGGCCAAAGAGCATGGCATTGAGTGGGTCTATCACATCCCCTACCCTGCACCAGCCCCTGGGAAAATCGAACGGTACAATGGGCTGTTAAAAACTGCATTGAGAGCAATGGGTGGTGGGACTTTCAAACACTGGGATACACATTTACCAAAAACTACATGGGTGTCCAACACGAGGGGATCTGCCAACAGGGCTGGCCCAGCCCAACCAGAACTTTTACGTACTGTAGAGGGGGATAAAGTTCCTGAGGTGCACATAAAGAATTTGCTGGGGAAGGCAGTCTCGCATATTTCTGCTTCAGGTAAAGGCAAACCCACTCAGGGACCTGGATATACTTGGTGGGTAATGTGGGAAGATATGGAATTCCAGTACGTACCTCTACCTCAAAGGGATTTAATTTAGGGTGAAAATAGACAATGAACTCAATTATATGCTGTTGTCTGCTGGGCTTTGAAAAGAAAATATGTGCTGTTATGATTGTCAGCAGAGAATAAAGTCATAGGAAAAGCTGGCAGCAGCAGCAGGAGTCTCCCTGTACGGTCCTCAGGTCACCATTGACTGAAACTGACTTCCCTCTAATCACCACCCCAACAAAGAATGAACTTTGATGAAACCAGACGAGCTCAGCAGTGACCAGACAAGTTCAGTGGTGTCATAAACAGGCAACAATCCAACACTACACACTGTCTCTCCTGCCCTGAAAGACTGTTAGAGATGGAGCCTGACATCATGGACTGGGTGAATTCAGCAATAGTTATAGGGATGGGCCATGGACTAAGGAATGATATCTCTGTGTGT